>NW_007726499.1:99862-113603 GCF_000696425.1 Galeopterus variegatus | reverse complement strand
AAACAAGGTTTTGCTTTGTCTAAATTTCCTCCTCTCCATCCGAGAAATGGAAACAGTTTGAAAAATTGCAGCATGGGAGGGTTCCACCTTATTTGAGTTGTGCAAGAGGGAAAAAATGCGTCTTTCTCATAATTAAAAAATTCCCCCAGCCTTTCTTCTGAACACTATCCACAAGCCTCTGAGCCCCGTGTGTAAGCTCGCCAGTTTTTTCCTCTCTCTATGGAGTAAATTGTCCTCCGGTTGGTATGTCGTGTGCATGCATATTTTTGTGGGCAGATGAGAAGAATGGAGTCGGAGTGACAGTTAACCAATCTCGAAACTAAATCATATGACGTGGAAAGTGACAAGCTCTTTGAAGCCCATGTCCCCTGGCTTCCCAGTGTGTAAAGGAAACCATTTCTTAACAGCAGTCTGCCCCACCTGTCTCTATTCTTCCTCTCCATCTGTCCAAATTCATTCATTCATCCACTCAACAAATATTGATTGAGAGTCAGAGGTGGTTGGCGGCTTTCAAAACGGCTCCCAGTGATCCGCCTTTCCTGGGACTTCTACCTAGTGAAATCCTCTCCCCTTGAGTGTGCACTGGACCTAGCAACTTTCTTCTAATGACTAGAATACAATGAAGGTGATCGGATATCACATCCAACATTAGTTCAAAAGACGGTCACTACCTTCTTGCTTGCACTCTCTCTCTGGTTCTTCTTGCTGACTCTCTCTGATGAAGTCAGCTGCCATGCTGTGAGCTGCCCTATAGAGATGCCCATGTGCCAAGAAATTGATGGTGGACTCTGGCCAATAGCCAGTGAGGAACTGAGGCCTTCAGTCCAACAGCCTGCAAGAAACTAGATTTTGCCAACAGCCATATGAGCTCAGAAGCAGATCCTCCCGATTTGAGTCTTCAGATGAGACTGTAGCTGAGCCAACACCTTGCTGGCAGCATTGTGACAGATGCTGAGCCAGAGGACCCGGCTGAGCAGCATCCAGACTTCTGACCCACAGTAAGTATAAGATAGTAAACATTGTTGTTTTAAGCCACTATATTTTGTGGTAATTTGTTATGAAGCAATAAATAACTCATATGTCAACTGTGTGTCAGGCACTATTCTTGGCTCTAGGAACATAGCAAAGCATGAAACATACATATATCCCTGTCCTATATAGCTGAAAGACCAGTAGGAGAGACAGATGATAAATAAAGCATGGTGACAGAGAAAAATAAAGCAGGGAAGGGGGCTGGGAAATGGCCAGGGTTTAGGGTGGGTAGTGAGGTGTGTCTGATGGCAGTTGTAGCTTTAAGCAGGGTGGTCAGGAGAGGTGGCATTGAGCAGAGACCTGCTAGTGAGGGAGAGAGCCTTGGGCTATCCATGGGAAGAGTGTTCCAGACAGAGGGAAGAGTCTACAGTGAGTTTTTGTTTTGCTCAGCAAAGTGACATTTAGACAAGGAAAGGCTCTCAGCTTCCCTTTTTAACCTGCAGTTATTTTTACAACTAAACACTAGCAGCCCATCAGAAATGTGTTCCAGCATCCCTCCTGCCCTCAGAGCATTCAGAGGCCAGACAGAGGTAAGCTGTGCTCCTGTTCTGTTTGTCCCCTACATTCTCAATGTAGACAGTTATCACCTTGGCAGGTGGGATTCCGTGATTCTGAGTGGAGGAAAGAAGCTTCCATGCCTCCTTTCCTGCCATCTGCCCCAGTGTGGCTTTCCTGTTGACTTGGAATACAGGATATAGGGATTGGGCAGCTGGGACCCCAGGCCAGAGGAATACCATCTGGGGAAGACTTGAACTGCCCAGTTCACCCTGGCATCCTTGGGGCCACCAACTCACATTGGACCAGACCTTCTCAGAGTCTAAGAATCCACCCAGAGCCACTCTGGCTACCTTAGAGGTGGTCAGAGCCAGAGGCACTGAGGACCACTCACTGCCACCAGCACAGGCTTGCTGAGGCTTATCTGAGGAACTCAAGGGAGAGCAGTTTACAGAATGTTTTTTGACTTATGCTTTGAAGAGAGAAGGCCTGATGCAGTTATTCCAGTGTGTGAGTGGGAAAGCAGAGGTGTGGGTAGACTCAGCAACTTTTCTTCCCGGTGCCACCATGCTAAGAGTGAGGCTGGACGTCGGGAGCCTGGCACCGGAGCTGCCCGGTGCAGAGCACTGATGTGTGAGAGGCGGTGCCAGGGCAGCTCGCCTTCGGAAACCTGACCAGGGCCGGACCCAGCCTTTCAGCCCAAGTGGGATTCGAGTGACTGCCTGTGACTTCTGCCAAACGCTGGCTTTACTTGATGCCTCTCACACCCAAGAAAGAGGACGTGAGCTTTCCAGCCAGCCCATGTTATCCAGCTCTTCACAGTGCCCTTCCCTGAAACCAAGAGTGCTTTTTTGTTCCACAGACAGGGAGGAAAGATGGAATAAAGACATTTTCCAAGCAATGAAAATGGGGAGATTTGTCACCAGCAAATCCACATTAAGGAAACACATAGTAAGCACCCTATAAATGTATTTGTTGATTGTCAGATTGGATTCTTTTTTAAGAAAGGCTAACTCAGGGGACATGTGCCCTTTCACCTGTCTCCCCTTAGCCTTCAGCCTCTTAGTACTTGGAAGGGTGACTCAATGCATGGAGCTGCGGTGGCTATCTTACAGCCATGAGGCTACTCGACTCTAAAAGCCGTGGCCAAAGGGAGGAGGAGCAGATTGATAAAAGGTGACTGGGACACAAGCCACTACAGAGCTACCACGCCAGCCCTAGATTACCCACCTGCCGACTTTGTGCTTTGTGAAGAAAAATATATCCCTAGCCAGTTTAAGTTGAAGCCACTTTTGTTGGTATCCAGTACTCATGGCCAATCACAGTTCCTATTTTAATTGAAACTGATTGAAATTGAAATTGATTGTTCATATCTGTGGGGTACAAAGCTGAATGTCAATACCTGTGTGCAATATGTGATGCTCAAATCAGGACAATTAGTATATTCAACATAATACAATGTAATCATTTTTCATGGCCCTTTACCACTTCCTCCCTTACCTCCCTTCCCTCTCTCCCTTTCCCACCTCTGATAACCTCAGTTCTGTTCTCTCCTTAGAAAGTTCAATGTATCATTGTGATTATTGTATCTTTCTTTCTTTTTGAATTTATTTGTTTATTTTTTTAGCTCCCATTTATGAGTGAGGACATGCAGTATTTCTCTTTTTGTGCCTGGCTTATTTCACTTAACCTAATTTTCTCTAGGTTCATCCATGTTGCTGCAAATTACAGAATTTCATTCTTTTTTATGGCAGAGTAGTATTCCATTGCAAACATAATTCCTGACATATAGGGTCTAGGACATTACATCTGCAAAACCCACTGATGGTCAGATACTAACCCTAAGCTAGTTAAATCTGCTGGTTTGTGTACCACATAAAATCTATGAAGAGCACTGTGTGACCGGCCCGGTGGCGCACTCGGTAGAGTGCGGTGCTTGGGAGCGCAGCAGCGCTCCCACCGAGGGTTCGGATCCCATATAGAGACAGGTCCGCTCACTGGTTGAGCGCGGGGCGGGCGCGACACCAAGGGTTGCGATCCCGTTGCCAGTCGTGGTACAGGTGCGACACTGAGGGTTGCAATCCCATTACTGGTCACGAAAAAAGACAAAAAAGGAAAAAAAAAAGAGCACTGTGTGACCTCACTGCAAGGGAAGAAGCCATTGGGCCGATTAGACCACGTGGGAGTTCCATTGATTGGGACCAGACGTGCATATCCCATAAGTGCCAGCTTCTCACATTTAGAAGGGCAGTGCTGTGGTATTTTGTAAGCAACTTAAATGAGTTTGGGGGAAAACGTGATTTCCCATAGGCAGCCACTAGTCATAAAACAATACGGATCTTCCCGTGACACAGAAAGACCTCCAAGGACTCATTTCACTCATTGAACAGATATTCATAGAGTACCTAATACATGCCAAACATTGCTGCAGCCATCTGGAACACAGCAACGAACAAAACAGACAAAACTGCCTGACTTGGTGCAGTTTACATTCCAGTGGGGAAGACAAACAACAAACCAATAAATAAGTGAGATCAATAGTATGTAGAATGGTAACAAATTGATGGAGGGAAAAAAATGGGGAAAAGGGAACAGGGGCTAGGGTAGTTGCAATTTAAATAAGGTGATCAGGGAAGGTCCCACTGGAAGATGATGTTTGATAAAAGACCTGTGATAAAAGAAGAGTGAGTGGGAGCCGAATGGCAGGGGCAGAAAGCTCCAATCAGCTCGTGTCAAAATAAGAGGAGAGGTTCTGGGGAACACAGCTTGTCCTCATGAACGGCTTTGACTGAGGGTTCTGCTCTCTCAGAACTGCCCGTGAGTCTTAGGGACAGGAACCTAGTACGGGGGGGTGGGGTCCCACTGTAAAGTGAGGAAAGCTGAGAATTTAAAGAACTGCTCCATGGAGAGGCTAATTATTGAGCATGTTCTGGATGCCATTAGATAGATTGTTCCATTAATGCTCACAGTGACCTTGTTATGAGGTAGGTTGTATCATGACACTCATTTTACACAAGATGACAGAGGCTTATCTTTTTGCCCAAGGCAGCAAAGCCAGTAATCTGGGAGGGAGGCTTTCCTGAGCTAATGCTCTCAGCCCCTTACAAACTCACCCCCTCTCCTCTCCAGCAACTGCCCATCTGGCCAACATGCAGGGAGTAGCAGAGGCTGAAGAGAGCACCTTCATCTCAGAAGTAAAGAAAGCAGAACCCAAGGAAGAGTTGGCCCATCTTGGTCAGCCTGGGCTGAGCGTTTCCCACCTCCTGTGACTGTGGCAACCCGAGGTGTTTTGTGGATCCATGGGCTGGTGGCAGCTGCAGGTGCAGGGAACAAAGGGCCAGCCATGGGCAGGTCTCCAGCATTAAGGGCTTCAAGGTCGCAAAGACCAGGGGCTCTTCCCACACCCATCCCACCCCTTCAGCCCACCTGCTGAGCCTGACTGCCATCCCCCAGACCATCCTCCCTTGGCCATTGTCCTAATGGAAATGAGGCAGAGGGGCAGAGGCTTTGTTGGCAATGTATCTTAGACCTCAGACCCAAGGGAAGGGAGGGAGTCTGAAATGTGCAGAGGTTATTAGGTCTCCTGGGAACCCCAGCTGGAGTTGGGGCAGCTCAGCCCCTCCAGTCTGCTCACCATAAGCAGGACATCTCAGCAACCAGGACAGGGACAGGGACTGGACCCCAGCGTGAGCCAAGACATCTGATCAGCAACCCAATGGACTTCAGACACTCCTCAGGGCTCCTAGTCAGTGCTCAGGAAGAGACCCAGAGTTCTCTCTCTTCCTCCCACTTATTTTGTGCTTTTTACATGCCAGACATCGTGATAACATTTTTAATCCCCACAACAGCCTGCAAGGGAAAGTCCATCTTAAGGAGGAGGGAACAGAGGAGCAAGAAGTGAGCGATCCACACTCGTGGTTTGACTGAGGCGGCAACCCCAGCTCTTAACCACTGGGCTCTACTATTTCTCTCTCTCCCCTCCTTCCCTTTCTCCCTTTCTGATCTTCTGATCTTTTATTCCTCCCTCCGTGCTGTTCCTTTCTTCCCTTTCTTCTTTGTATTCATTGATGCAGTAAATAAGTCAATTGTTATGTGCCCGGCACTGTGCTTAGCACTGGGAATAAAGCAGTGAAGAAAGACAAAATTTCTTCCCACCAAGTTGACATTCAATTGGGGGAGGCTGGCAATAGAGAAATAACCAAAGACATAAATAAATAAAGTAGTTGGTAGTAATGAAATAGCTTGTTACTATGCAGAGAACAAGCAGAGGGGTGTGCAGAGAATGACTGGGGCTGGGGGTGTTTAAGTTGGGCGGTCAGGGAAGAGCTCTCTGAGGAGGTGGCATTTGAGATCAGACACAAAGGAAGAGAAGGAACCAAGCACAGGAAGATGTGGAGCAGAGTGTTCTAGGCGGTGGGACCTGCGGGTGCAAAGACCTTGGAGTGGGAAGGATCTCAGCAGGTTTGAGGGTCTAAAAGGTCAGTGTGGCTAGAGCACAGTGACCACGCAAGAGGGCTGCAGGCAAGGCAGCAGGAGAGGTGAGGAGGCCGTGAAGAAAAGGGTGGCCTCTGGATGTTATTCCAAGAGCCTCGGGAAGTTTTTAAGAAGAGGGACAGTATAACCCCAGTCATGTTTCTGAGCGGTCACTCCAGCTGCAGTGTGGAGAATGGGCTGAAGGGGGGAATAGCAGAAGCATCGGAATGAGCGAGGACACTGTTGCAGTGGCCAGGAGAGAGAAGGTGCTGGTCTGGACCAGGACACAGTCAGTAAAGATGGAGAGAGATGGGTATTTACTGAGCACCTACTAAGTGCCGGCACAACAGATGAGTAAGACCCAAGCCGCCCCGCCTTTGCAAGGTGTGTGGTGAGAAGACGCACAAGGAAACAAGATCACAAAGTGCTGTTTTGGGTGTGGAGAAAGAGGTCTGTAAGGGCACAGGTGACCCAGATGGGACGGGACAACTCCACCTCAGTGGGGAAGGGAGGCTGTGGAGAGAGCTTGACTGCAAACCTCCACCTCCTGCACACACAGATGACAGCCCTGCAGCTATCCCCAGGGCCATGCGGTGGACTCCACTCGAGACCAGTGGTGTCGTATTGAAGGAAAGCTGTTTGTGTGTACCAAGGGCTCAGACATGCCTTAAGTCAACCTGCAAGCTGGCACTGAAGCTGCCTAGGATCTCAGAGAATGGAATTACTCCCAATAGGCAGCTGGCTTTTCCAGGAGTTCAGTAGACTTCCCCCCAGTGATTCCCAAGCTGCGTCCTTAAGGATAGATTGAGTTTAATACTCTAAGCACACACCCTATGCACATCATTGAGAAATAAATTTCCAACAAAATGTTACTTTGTTTAATAATTCTTTGTGAAAATGTGTGACATGTTTTGTGTTTGAATCATTTGTGTACTACTGGTCATTGTAATAACTTAATTCAGAATAAAAACATTTAATTCCTAGAACCTTATAATTACATAAAATTTTAAAATGTTTAAAATTGTTTCAATTTTTATTTTCATTGAAGAGAAGTATAGGGATCAGTAAAAGACTTTCTAGCATAAAAATATGTTACAAGAGCAAAAAATTCTGTGGGGGAAGAGAATAGAAATACAATTCTCAAAAACAGGAATCCTTCATGCATTTGTTTCTAAAGTGTATTGGTATGTATTAAATTGTAATGATATTTAGATTCTGTATGATATATTTAAAAGAGCAGTTGAGCTGTCTTATTTTTAAATATCATTTTTACCGAAAACGACATCTTTTGGAATGATTTACACTTCTGATAGAAAATTTAAATGTTAACATAAAAACATGGTAAAGAGTAAAAATTTTCAAAAACGTTGGGTGTATATGAGAAAATATTTGAAGGCCACTGGCCTAGAGTATTTGACACATACCAGACAGAGCCCACCCAGCGCTAGCTGGGCCCACACCAATCCTGCAGCCTGGCCCAGGAACCTGTTAGAACTCACAGGGCGGGACACCTAAGTAACATTTTTTAATTCTTATTTTACACTCGAAATGGAGGCTTAGAGAGGTTAAGTTACAAATCACTTGTCCAAGATTGCCCAGAGATTAAGTGGTCCATCTCCAATGCAAAAGAAAAGGCAAGCCACAGACTAGGAGAAATATATTAGCAAAACATATGTCTCATAAAGAGTTTGTATTAGAATATATAGGGCTGGCCCGGTGGTGCACTGGATAGTGCGCCGCTTGGGAAGTGCAGCGGTGCTCCCGCCCGAGGGTTCGGATCCCACATACAGACCGGTTCCTGTTCACTGGCTGAGCGGGGCGCGGGAGCAACACCGAGGGTTGCGATCCCGTTGCCGGTCCCCGGTCCGGTACGGGGGCAACACTGAGGGTTGCGATCCGTTGCCGGACACGGAAAAAGACAAAAGACAAAAAATATATATATATATATATACATAAAGGACTCTCGCAATTCATTAAAAATGAAAACATACAGCTCAATTTTTTAAATGGGCAAAATATTTGGATAGCTACTTTATAAAAAAAGATATCCAAGTGGCCAATAAGCCCATGAAAAGATGTTAAGTATCACTAATCATCAGAGAGTTGCAAACTACAACCATAATGAGACACCATTACACAGCCACTGGAATGGTAAAATTAAAAAGGCTGACAATATCAAATGTTGACAGATGTGGAGCAACTGGAACTCTCACACTTTAGTGGTGGGAATGTACAATGGTACAGTACTTTGGAAAACAATCTCATAGTGTCTTATAAAGTTAAGCATACAATTTTCACATACCTAGCAATTCTACTCCTAGCTATTCACCAAAGAGAAATGAAAATGTATGTCTACACAAAGACTTGTATGTGAATGTTCATAGCAGCTTTATTTATAATAACCAATGATGACAAAAGAAATCTCTGACCAGGACAGCTAAATTATAGTGCCTTGAGAGATCTGGGATAGGTTAGCAGTCATGTCCACCTGTCCTGGAAAAGGTTATCATAAGACCATTTTTACTTACAAGAAGTCATCATGGCACCAGAAAGTCATAAAGTAAACTAGAATGCTTCTTTGTAATCCTTACCCTAGATTCCTGCATGTAGGATGTAACCTACTAGCGAGTCAAAACCTACACATCATGTACAACTAATAGAAAACCTGATGAAGTGATTGGGACTGCCCTTTTCCCTCTCTCATTTGATTCTTCCTCCTTCATGTGATTATAAAATTCTGAGCTCTGCTGGCCGTCAAGTCAAAACCTACACATCATGTACAACTAATAGAAAACCTGATGAAGTGATTGGGACTGCCCTTTTTCCTCTCTCATTTGATTCTTCCTCCTTCATGTGATTATAAAATTCTGAGCTCTGCTGGCCGTCTTCAGAGTGCATTTCTCAGGGTAAGCTGACTTATGCACTTCCCAGTTGCAATTGTCTCATTGGCCCAACAAATCCTATGCTTTATGTTTAACCTCAATTTCTTCTAGGTCAACATCAGAAACAAAATATAACCCAAATGCTAAGTGAAAGAAATCAAACCATATGCAGAAGGCTACACGTTATATGAGCAATGATTCTATTCATATAAAATTCTAGAAAAGGAAAAATCTGTAGTGGCAGAAAACATATCAGTAGTTACCTGGGGCTGGCGGTTGAGGAAGGCCATTGCCTATATAGGGCTGCAAAGAAACTTTTTAAATGGATGGAAATGATCAAAATCTTTATTATGGTTGTGATTATACAACTTTATAGAATTATCAAAATTCATCAAACTATACCCTAAACTAGTTGAATTTTGTTGTGCATTACATATTATTACATACTCAAATTATATTTTACTAAAAATGCAGGTGCAACACTATCCAAAAATAATAATAACTGATCTGACTCCATGGTCCCTGCCTTTCCCATCTTCCTGCCCTCTGAGGAAAAATTCTCCTGTGCCTCTCCAGGGTCAACCCCTTGGTCCAAGTGCCAGATTCTGTGTCTCCTCCAGCACTAGCCACTTTGGATTTGGGCCGGGGTTGGGGAGGGCCTGCCAAAAGGGTCTAAGAAAGCAGGCTGGGGAGCCAGGACCTGCTAGACCTTGACAGAGTTTAGCCAAAGAGTAGCCTAAACATGGGCTGCATTATTCACTGTCTCCAACTCTGCAGCCATCTTATTCTCCACTAGGATGTTAGACTCTATATTCCAATTTGTCCACTGCCTGATATATTTTAACATCAATCTAATTTCATTCAGCTTGTTTTTACTTGTGCAGGTGCCTTAAACAAAATTGTTTCTTTCCCGCAGGAATTCTCAGGATCTTCATACAGGCTGATGCTATCACGGCTCTCTAAGGAAGGAACACTGGGTATGGAGTCTCCATGGCACATTTGACCAGTGCCCACACAATGCACCACAAGAGACTCTGGGCAAAATAAGCCTGGTGTAGTAATGTCTACCAAGAGACCCTCCAGCCCCAACCCTGCCTAGTCAAACAATACAGCCTTTCCAAAAGGGCTGAAAGGCCAGAGGTTCTGCCCTCAGGAGGCAGCAAAGAGTGGGCCTGGGGGAGACAAATCTCTCTCCCATTACCCTCTCCTGTGAATGCACAAAGAGGAAGGGCCGAGACCGGAAACAGAGGCAGCTCTGGGCCAGTCTTCTCCTGGATAAACAGGCTTGGTGAAGACAAGGTGGTGCCTGAAAAGAGTATCATGGGCCTCCTGGAATTAATTGCAGGCTCAGCCCTGGGCTTCTGAAATCCCAAGCCTTGAGTATTTCTGTCCAAGTTCTCGGCTTCGGCCTGGAGTGCTGGAGTGGCAAAGACCACGCATGCTCCCGAATATTACCTTCACAGAAGCACCCCACTCGCAGCTTGTCCTTGGCAGATGTGTGGGAACCCAGCCCACAGCATGGAAAGGAAGCCCTGGAGCAGAGAACCAGCCGAACAACCCTGAGCTTGCTGGCTTCCTGCCCCGAGCTCCCACACCAGTCCTGACAAGGCCTGGAATGAGCCACCTCAGTTAGAAAAGCCAAGAGCAGGGTGCAGGGAAGAGAGAACAGCACCTTCACTTAGCTCCACCCATGCCGCCTGCTGCAGTGGAAGAGACAAAAGAAGAGAAGCCTAAGCCCTCAGCAAGAAAGGGCAGGAGAGGGATGTCAGAAGGTTCTGGAAAGTGGAACAGAGAGATGAGATTTTAGCTTTCTCCAACTGTTGAGTGTTGGGGGGAAGAGATAAGGCAAGCTCAGCAGAGCCCCAGACAATCTGAGAGAGTGGAGGCAGCAGACACCTCTGCCAAGGGTCAAGGTGAGAGCGAGAACAGGAAGGCTGGCAACAACCTTATGAAGAGGAGCACCCTCCAAGAGCCTCCCCCTCGCCACATGAGGGAAGATCAGCACCTCACCCTGCATCCCTCCTCCCTGGCAAATCCCAGTTCCCCCCCAGGAGAAGCTGAAGCAAGATGGTGGTGGTGGGGTCCCCGCATCCCTCACTCTCCCCAAGCCCCTGCAGCTCCCTTGCTTGTTCTGCTCTCGAAGCACTGACTGCCAAGCTGCCAGGCAGGAGATTCAGAGGATCCTTCACTAGCAAACTGGCTGGCCCAAGGGAAATGACCCACATGGTCTGCCACTTTGGGGTTACCGATGTCAGGGCCAGATCTCTATTCCATCCTTTTTCTGTGAGACCCTCCAAGACACCAGCTCTGCCCCACAGGGCTTCCATCAGCTGCTAAATGCCTCACTGTTACATGGGACCAGAGAGCCAAGAATTAAAGTCATTCGAGGGAAGACTTAACAAAAAAAGAACAGAGGGCCGGCCTGGTGGCGCACTCGGTAGAGTGTGGCACTTGGGAGCATGGCGGCGCTCCTGCCCAGGGTTCGGATCCCATATAGAGACCAGTCCGCTCACTGGTTGAGCACAGTGCGGGCGCGACACCGAGGGTTGCAATCCCGTTGCTGGTCACGAAAAAAGACAAAAAGGAAAAAAAAAAAAAAGAACAGAGACCAAAACAAGCAAAGAGAAAAAGTGAACTCCAAGAAAACAGAGATAATGTGGAGATCAGAATAAGAAAACAATTTTCATTATAATTACTACTCCCAGAGGGAGAAGGGAAGATAACCAATTCATGGAACAAGAAGATGATGTTATAAAAAGGAACCTGGACAAGAAACAGCTCTTGAAAATTAAAAATGATAGCAAAAATATAGAAGGATTGACATAAAGCCGGTAGGAAATTTCTCAGGGGAAAAAACCATAATAGGAAAAAGGATTTAAAAATTAGAGAATCATTCTGAGAGTTCTAACATCCAAATAACTAGAGCTCCAAAAGAGAGAACAGATAAATTGGAGAAAAGTAACAGCACAATCGTATGAGAACATTTCCCAGAGCTTAGGGACATGAGGTGCCAGATGGAAGGGCCCACCAGGGGCTCAGAACAAAGGACAACATCTATCAAGACACATCACTGGGAAATTTCAGGGCATCAGACATGCTGAGAAAATCCTAAGAGCTTCCAGAGAAAAAGAAAACAGTTTATATCCAGGGATCTTAAGTCAGAATCGCATCATTCTTCTCAATGGCAACACTGGAAGCAAGAAGACAGTGAAGTGACTTTTTCAAATTACAGAGAGAAAACTATTTCTAACCTAGAGTTTTATAACCAGCCAACTAGTGTGTGAGGGTAGAATAAAGACACTTGGAGACACAAACAGGTTTTTAAAAGTTTGCCTCCCACAGATCCATTCTTAGGAAGCTACTAGATGAATAAACCCATAAAGAGGAAGACCAGGAACCCAGGAATCAAGGGCCAAAGAGAAGAGAATCTAGAGGTAGAAAAGGGAGGGAGATCTCCAGATGAATACTGTTTGGTGGGACCAAAGGGCAATCTGTCCCAGCTCTCCAGGAGGGATGCCACCAAGACCAAGACGGACCTGATAGACACCACTGGGTCTACATTCATGGAGGGGAACTTTAGAGTTTGTGTGTCCATTTGGGCACAAATTAATGCTAAGTATATAGAACAACAAGCAAATGAATAAACAAGGCAAAGCACGGGCCAGTTAGCTCAGTTGGCTAGAGCACAGCCTTGTAATACCAAGGTCAAGGGTTTGGTTCCCCATACTGACCAGCCACCAAAGAAAAAAAGAAAAAACATGGCAAAATTTAACTCCAATAAAAACAGAAGTTGTACAAGAAAGGTAATGTAATCACTGCACACTATGTGATGCAGCTATTAACAATATTTACATAGTCACAATAATATAAACATTGGATAGTAATTTAACCTAAAATGTTGTGTAGTCATGTCAAGAGAGAGAATGCATATGTGTGTGTGTGTGGTGTGTAATCTTAATCTTTCACAGAAGGGAGTAGGTAGATAGTGCCTAAAACAGAGAAATAATGAAATAGAAGAAGATGAAGAATGTTTTATAGAAATGTAGGTGTAAATACAGAACATCTAAAAGAGTTTAAAGTGATTGGCATGGAATCCAATTTGAAATGGAACTCAATGGAAGAAAGAGTGGAAGAGGACACTCTTTTTTACATTGTAGTACTATTTGACTTTTTAAATTTTCTCTTTTTAATTGAGGTATCCTTGATATATAATAAACTACACCTATTTTAAATGCACAATTTGGCATTTTTTGTCATGTGTACCCCACAATGAAGATAGTAAACATATATAGCACCCCCAACAGTTTCCTTGTGCCCTTGAAAATCCCTCCCTCCCAGGATTACTGCTGGAGAGGGACATACAGGTAGCCAGAGGTCAATCGCCACCCAACAATGACTCAACACTTCCTGTTTCTGTTTTAGTGAACCAGGGGGTTTGCGCTTCTAGTGCATGTTCTCCAGATGCTAGCCTAGGGGAAACACGTCACCATCCAAGTTGGCCTTCAACAATCAGCTTGAGAAGCACCTCCTCCAAGAAGCCTGCCATGACTTCTTCCCTGAGCCCATGCTCCCATCTTTTAAGGTGTAACTCCACCCTGTAATGTAACTGCCTCTTTCTCCCCTGCACCCAATGGCCTGTAAGCAAGGATGGAGAACCCTTTCCACTAAAAGGTGCTGGCTCAGAGCAGGTGCTCAGAAAATACTTGTTGAATGAATGTATATAATACATGACAGAATAGCTGCATGGGGCCGGCCCGGCCGAGGGTTCGGATCCCACGTACAGACCGGCTGCTCACTGGCTGAGCGAGGTGTGGGCGCAACACCGAGGGTTGCGATCCCGTTGCCGGTCCCGGTCCGGT
>NW_007726499.1:95577-99527 GCF_000696425.1 Galeopterus variegatus | reverse complement strand
GAAAAAAGACAAAAAGGAAAAAAAAAAAAAAAGAATAGCTGCATGGAGGGTGAATGGGTGAGTGAATGCAAGGTGTTTTCCTAGCGCCAATGATATAAGACTGTTTTTGTTAAAGATGTGTCTCTTTAAAGACCATGCGAAAGTCCAGGAAAGGCTGGAAAGGGAAGAAAGCTCAGAAACACCACTGAAGACATTAGTTCATTCTTGGAGGGGTCTGGGAGACACCTGTCACAGGATGAAACCCTGTTCCAAACATCTCTTCACCCTCCCACTCCCCTCCCTTCCACTCCCTCCTCCAACTCCAGGCTCAAAACCCACCTAGGGAGCCCTGGGCTGAGCTGACCCCAGCAGCTGGGGATGCTCACTAGGGGGCACTCTTCCTTCACACTGGCCCTGCCCCAGCAGCCACAAATGCTGCCCTGGGCTCTTTCCTACAAGGACTGCAAACCCAAAGACCTCCCCACATTCCTTGAAGCCTCTTGCCAAGAGCAGAGGGTCTTTCCTGGCAGCAATGACACCAAATCAGTACCCACTCAGTACAAGGTAGTTTTGCAGGAAAGGCAGGTGTCTGGGGTTAAGGTGATATTTCAAAATGACCTTCCTTCATTCACCAGCCCGAATGTCTGGCCAGTTCTTAGATCTCTACCCCCATCCCCTTCCTCAGTCTGATGGCTGTCCAGACAAGAATAAACTGAAGTGTGCACTCCTGCAGTTTATCCATTTATTTGCCAATATCCATTAGACACATCTTCCACGTGAGACTGGGAATCGTGGAGGTTCTGGGCATTTACAGAGCCCTGAGAAAGGGGAGGAGGGGCAGTGTTCAGAGCTCCTTCCCCATCGTACGACCTCACTGTTTGCAGGAATCATATCAGCCCTGTGCCTGCATGGGCACCAGAAGCGAAGAGCCTCTGAGGAAGGCCAGGGGCTCCAAAAGTGTGTACAGTTTAGGAAGTCAGGACTCCTTTACACTTAGGACAGCACCCTCTTACCTCAACCATTGTGGGGCCTAATTTCACAAATGCTCCAACTTCAGAGGATTTAACCCCCAAAGACACAGACCCTGTGAGGCAACATGTGCCTGATGGAGTTTCTGGGCCTGATGCCTGCTAGTGAAAGGGAGAAGGGCAGCGGTGGAAGGAGAGGGCTTGAGGGATAAAACCTAGAAGCAGTGGTGGAGGGAAGGGTGGAGAAGAGGGTTAAGAGGGGACAGAGGTTTTGCAGAAGGGCAAAGAGAAGAAGAAGCTTGGCTCTTCTGTTCAACCCAATGTCCAGGCTCTTCCTGCGAATTTGCTTCCTGCCCCAATTCTGGTAGGCTCCTGTTCCCATAACCTGTCAAAGGGAGCGTCCAGGGGAAGCTGGAAGGGGGAATTTCACAAATAGTCTTCCTTTGATGTTGCCACCTAGGTCCTGGAGCCCTTCCTCCCCCAATCAACCATTTGGGAAGGGGGACCATCCCCTTTCTAGCTCCATGGGAAGGGACTGCTGGGATCCCACTAAGAACTTGCTTTCTTTCATACTCTGGTCAGGCTCAGTGGAAAGAAGCTGCAGGTCTGAATGGAGGTCATATCACAGGCACAGACTCAGACCCAGGCTCAGGACGGATGAGGGTGTGGGTGCCCGGATCCCTTGCTAAGCCCTGTACACACCTAAAATGCAGCCACACCCCTGGGAGCTGCACTCTCCCGAGCAGAGGCCTTGAGCTGGCTTACTCTGAAAATTGGGTCACCTTTGCATCTTTCCTGGGCAGGATTCCAGACCCAGCCAGCCACACTGTCACCTGGGAAAAATCATTACTTGTGGGGGGGGGCGGGGGGAGGGAGTAAGGGAGAGGGGTACAAGGCAGGCTGAAAGGGACAAAGGTGGGAGGAAAAAAGCACTGGCTGTCTAGGTGAGCCTCTCTTCCCCTGCTGTAATCAAAGATTTGTGTGCAAACAGGCTGGCCAGCCCAGTGCCCTGTGCACATCTGCCTCTGGCCCATCTGAGCTGTGGTCCCACTCTCACCCAGCCACCCTGCAGAGTCAAGTACGGTTGCCAGCTCAGGCAGGCTCCACTGAGGTCCCCAACCCTGCCCTCCCTGGGAGGCCCTGCCCTCCATCCTTCTTGCAGAGAAGAGGAGAAAGAAGCAGAAAAGTGTGTGTGGATTTCTCATCTAGGTTTTGGAATCCCTGTCCCCCTTCTTGGGATGCAGAGATTTGCACTCATGGGGGCCTGTTTTGGTCTGTGGCAGGCTTGTCCACTCTAAATAACTGCCTCCTTGACCCTAGCTGCCTTGAAATGGTCCCTTTCTGCAGCCATTTCAAGAATGTTGTCAAGCATTTTTGTCAGGTGTCCCCCTGAATGCCCCTGAAAGACAGGACCGCACCATGTGGCCTTTCCCCTGATTTTGCAACCCCACAGTGCACATGCCCACACCCACTCCCACACCTCCACCAAGTGTTTCCAGGAAGAATGCTGTTTATTAGGTAAGGCAACCTGGGGACTTTCTCTCTCTCTCTTTCTCCATTCTCAAAATTCCTACCTACTGTGTCTGGTCCTTGGATGACCAAATATCCCTTAGCTTGGCACAAATGACGCGTTTTCTCATTTGTCTAAGATCCAGTCAGTACTTGAAATGCAATATTTGGCTTCCAAGTAAACGGTGCACGCGGACACACGGACACACACACACACACACACAGATACACTTTTGGGGAAAGCTTTATTAAAAATTAACAATGTTCCTGGCTATCGAGCTTGCAATTTTTCCCTGTCCCTGGTTCCCTCCAGCAAATCTGGGAATTGAAAACTCCATGCTGAGGGGAAGAGAGGAGGACTAGCCAGGGGTAGAAATCAGCCCCGACTCTCATGGTGGACAGGGATGGGCAGGGGACCTGACTTATTAAGAGGCCCTGTGTGTCCAGGGCTCAGGAATGGCACAGAGAGCTGTGAGGCAGGAGGGACAGAGCAGGCTTTCTGAAGAAGGTGGTTCCCACCGTCAAGTCTAATGGGAAGGTAAGGAAGGAAGCGTCCTGGGGGCAGAGGAGACGTGGGTACAATTAAGATCTCTTGGCTGAAGAGGGGAGTGGGGGGAAGTGAAGAAGAAACTGGAGCAGGGAGACGGCAGGTGATGAGAGGAGGGTTCCCAGAGCCTGCCTTGTCCATGTAGGGAATCCGGGTTCTGTTGGTGAGAAACGGTTCTGAGAATGAGAAACTGAGCAGTCCAGTGGTCACCGGGCTTCGTCAATTACTCTCTCCGTGACCTTGGGCAAGATGCTTAACCTCTCAGCCTCGCCTTCCTCATTCACAACACTGAGATATAACATAACTCCTTCGGAGGGTGACTGGGAGGGCTGAACCGGTGACTGTGAGAAAAGCGGCTGGTGGCACCCCGTGCACTCCGCGTAAAGGGGCGCCGATGACCACCTCGGGGAAGAGTTGGACAGAGCACCCGACGGCGGTTGATTCAGCTGGGCGGGTGGGTCAAATTAACCAGATTTTTCATTCCACATTCATACTTCCTGTGGAGACAGGTCCTGAAAGAGCTGGCTTGGGTGTTTGTAAACAAAGGTGCAATTCAAAGGTCGTCGCTGGGGGTGAAAGCAGTGAGGGTTAGGGAAGAGGGGCGGTGGCTGGAAGCAGAGTCATCTCTTCTCCCCAGGCACGATCCAAGACAAACGGATATGGACATCTCTGCATTCCTTGCCCCACCCCCTGCACACACGCGCGCGCACACGCACACTCACACGCGCACACACACTCACACTCTCACACACACACGCTGCTGGAGCTCCTCTTTGCAGCAACCCGCGGGACACACGATGTTCATCCGTTGGTGTCCTCTCGCCCGCCCATGGGTTTAGGGATGAAGGGTGAGAGCAAGGCAGGGACTGGGGTGGGGGCGGTAACGGGCCAAGCTCCGACGGCAAAGCGGGGGGACAGGGGTGACGGCGCGGCCCGCCGACCGAGCT
>NW_007726499.1:79095-94577 GCF_000696425.1 Galeopterus variegatus | reverse complement strand
GCCGGGCCAGGGCGGCTCCGCGCGGGGAATGCCGCGCCATGCGCTTCGGGGGGCTCCGGAAGGCGCGCGGGTCCTCTGGGGCTGGGGTAGGGCGCAGACTCCCGGGAGAGCGGGCTCGGTGTTGGGAGTGGCAGGTCGCGGTGGGGGCGGCGCGTGGAGTTCCGCTTCTGGGGGCTGATTTGGTTAGGTGGGGTTACAGGTGTCTTTGCTGCCAACTAGCCCGAGAATTCCTCTTTGTCTCCCTTGGAAAATCCTCTGTGGAGCCACATACTGGCTCTCACTTAGAAAGAATGCAGCCTGCTGGCCAGCCGGTGACGTCAGCGCTGGAGTATTTGGAAAACAAAGAGGGACCGGGAGCGAGGGAGGGAGGCGGCCCGCGACGCTTAAAGACCTCTCCGGGCTGCGGGCTACGCTCGCCGCCAGCCCCGGCGCACCGGTGCCCGTGGCCGCCCGGGTCGGGGCAGGGCGGGAACCGCAGCCCGCGGGCTGCGACCTGACTCCAGGCGCTCGCTGTGGTTTCTCGGCGACAGGGACCGTGGCAAAGGCCGCAGCTGCGTGCCTGCGAGGGGCCGCAGAGGTGCACGCAGGGGTCGGGGAAGCAGGTTTCAGTAAGGGCTCGGCCCTTGGGTGACTGAGAGGATGTGCGTCTGAGGGGCTTGCCGGCGACACATTCGCGATGAGAGGCCTCCGAGGTGTCCCTTGCTCCCGGTCCTGGCACTCTGTCGGCGCGCCTGGAATCTGTCGGAAAGGCTCTGCATTCCTTCTTTCTGCTCCCGGGCCCTCCTCAGAGGGAATTAGCCCAGACAGTGATTAATTTAGGAAGTGCCCCGCAGGTGAAACTCAGGCGAATTGACTTCTAGTGGCTTGTTTTGCCTGTAGTAACTGCGGTCTTGCACATGTACTCCTCGTGGGGGGGTGGGGGTGGGGGCAGTTGGGTGCCAGGAAGGATGGGTACATGGATGCCCTCCAGACTCATCCCCCACTCCCCAGCTCTGGGCAGCTGGAGTCCTGGGGGAGGAGGGGAAAGGAGTAGATTGGGAATGGCTGCTCTACCAACATGCCAAGCCCAAGCTGAGGCAGGCACTGGGGCTAGTTGTGTGGCAGAGGAGGGAGCACATTCCTCCTGCCCCCCTCCCCCATGCACACAGGACCTGCGGCAGTGTGGATTTTGTTTGGTTTTCCCTGGATCCCAGTTTGGGGGTTTGTGTTGGAGAAGGCTGTGGAAGGGAAGCTGGGTGAGGGAGGTGGCAGCCTTCCAGGCCGTAAGCTGCTGGGAGCCCAAGCTTCAAAGGGAACACCTTCCTCGGATGTTATGTCCCTGCACTTTAGGTTCACAGTCTCCAGACCCACATCCCTGCAAACCAAGAGCCTACCCCAGGTCCCTTTACTCCTCCACTTGGACCAAGTGAGTGTCACTGATGTCAGCAAAGATGCTGAGTGCCATCCCCTATGTGCCCTCCCTGTGCCTAGAGGACCAGTGGTGGCTTTGGCAAGTAGCAAGTGTATTGGGAGGGGGGGATAATCATAAAATCAAAAACATCATGCCATCCTTTTTTTCCCCCGGAGCTCTCATGCAATTACTGTCAGCACACAGAGGCTAGGTGACTGTCACACTAACCTTGATGGGAAGAACCTTTTTGCCTGACATCACAAAACCGTTGTCCCATTGTAACCTTTCTTTTTTCATCCCTTATTCACCAATTGAGATATGATTTCTCCTTCTTCCTTTCACCTTGCAGAATGATTGCCAAGGTCATCCCATGACAGGGAGCTCTGATTCATTCTCTCAGCAGCCCTCAATGAAGCAGAGTCCTGGGTCTGTCCTCCAGGAGCTTTCTGGTTCAGGGAGAGTGAGATGTGGATAGAAGGCTCAGGAGGGTACAGGGTGGGAGGCTGACTGTGCTAAGGCGTGCTTTATTCTAGAGGGTACAGGGGGCCGTTTGCCTAGGGCTTCTAGTGGGCTGCACACATTCTTTTTCACCTGCCAATAAACTGGGGCCCTGTCCACCCCCAGACTGGACAGCTAAGGGGTTAGGTCTGAACTAGGCCTGCCCTGGAGTGCTTCATCAGGCTGTTTGATGAGTCAGCCCCCTGACTGCAAGGGGCTGTTGTTCCTGATAGAGTATCTTCTGGTTTACTGTTGTCTTTACCTAGGCATAGTAAGTCTCCATGAATATCAGTATAACAGAAAGCATTTGCTAAGGATTTATGTTGTACCAGGAGCTCAACATCCATTGCCTCTTTTAATTCTCAACTCCGGGAGGCAAGCAGTATTCTTTCCTTCTTTCTGATGGAGAAACTGAGGCTTGGAGGTTAGGCAACTTGCCTTAATCAGTAGGTGGCAGCATTGGCGCTCGAACCCAGGCTTGTGTGAACCACCCCACTGCCCCCAAGTCTTGCTCTTTACCATTCTGCTTTCAACCAGACTGTAATAGAGAGTCGTCTCCTTTCCATGTGCTTCCACTGATTACTCTTCTCTCTTTTGCCAGGTGCCACTGGCCATTGTCCAGACAGGTGTGTGCAAGCCAAAGAAGCATGAGGACCCTGGAAGACTCCTCAGGGACAGTCCTGCACCGCCTCATCCAGGAGCAGCTGCGCTACGGCAACCTGACGGAGACGCGTACTCTGCTGGCCATCCAGCAGCAGGCCCTGCGTGGTGGGGCCGGAGCTGGGGGCACAGGGAGCCCCCAGGCCTCCCTGGAGATCTTGGCACCCGAGGACAGTCAGGTGCTGCAGCAGGCCACAAGGCAGGAGCCCCAGGGCCAGGAGCACCAGGGCGGTGAGACACACCTGGCAGAGAACACCCTCTACCGGCTGTGCCCCCAGCCCAACAAGGGCGAGGAGCTGCCCACCTATGAGGAGGCCAAAGCCCATTCACAGTACTATGCGGCCCAGCAGGCAGGGCCCCGGCCTCATGGTGGGGATCGGGATCCTCGTGGAGCCCCGGGAGGCAGTCGGCGGCAGGATGAGGCCCTGCGAGAGCTGAGGCATGGGCACGTGCGCTCCCTGAGTGAACGGCTTCTGCAGCTGTCCCTGGAGAGGAACGGCGCCCGAGTCCCCAGCCACATGAGCTCCTCCCACAGCTTCCCACAGCTGGCCCGCAGCCAGCAGGGCCCCCTACCCCGGGGACCCCCTGCTGAGGGCCCAGAGCCCCGTGGACCCCCACCTCAGTACCCACATGTTGTACTAGCTCATGAGACCACCACTGCTGTCGCTGACCCACGGTACCGCACCCGCAGCAGCCCACACTTCCAGCATGCTGAAGTCAGGTAACTGCCCCACCTTGGCCTTTCAAGCTGTTGGCTTTCTTCTAGTGTAGTTCTCCCAGGGAGAAGAGCCTTGAGATCACACCTTTGTCAGAGGTGCCACAATCCCCACCAGTTGCAAAGGCTGCCTGATCAAACCCCCTTGAGAAAGAAGAGCTAATAATGCTGGAGGATAGAGGGACTTAGCCAAGGTCACCTAAGAAGTTAGTGGCATTCCTTGCTTTAATTCATGGACAGACAGCTTTGTCTGCTTAGCTGTAGCATTGAAGTAGCTAGGCTTCCCAGAGGATATGAATTGCAGCAGGGGGTTAAAGGTTAGTTTTCAGAAAGAATTTTCTAAAGACAAAGGTTGGGAATCATTGCCAAACTCTTTCCAAGCTAAGTAGGAAGAAGGTGAGCCCTCCTTCTCTGGAGATTTTTAAAGAAAACGTGGACAGCATGCTTTTTATGATTACTGGGAGGCATTCCTAACTGGAGACTAGGATCAAGTGGCCTCCTTAGAGACCTCTCTCTGTCCTATAGCAGGGCAGGAGCTGCCCTGCCTCTACTATTCATTTCCTTTGCTGTTTTTCTGTGTGTTCCATGTGCCTGCAGCCTATAGTGGGAGAGGATTCTGGGTCCAGGTGAGCCCCTTCCTGTGGATGCTCAGGAGAGGCCAGGGAATGGACTTTGGGATAATTCTGAGTTTGAAGGGAAGCCATTAGAGGATGCGATTTGATTTACCTTTTTAAAAATGGTTCCTCTGGCTACATGCATAGGAAGGGGCCAGAATAGAAGCAGGCTGACCAGGAGGAAGCAGGAAGCCGAGAAAGTCTGCAGAAATACGGGTTCCTAGAAATGAGGCTCTGCCTCAGGCTTCTCACCTGACCCAGCACCTTCTCCAGAGAGGCTGACACACCCATCATTGCTGGATCTCCCCCCGCGGGGGCCCAGGAAACCCCCCAGAGGAGCCTGAGGATTTGCAAACTCTCTTTCTCATATGGCTGATGGTCAAAATCCGGCTCTCTTCACGCCTGCTGAGTCTTCCTTTAGTCACCCTCTTTCTCACCGTTTGGCCTTTCCTGGGAAAGATGCCTTTCCTTGCTCTCGAGAAATGCGTGATGTGATGGCATTGGCATGGGGGAACCGGAGGCTGGAGCCTCGTGGCTTTCCTCCAGCCTCCACTCCCTCCAGACTCCCACCTTATCGCCCTTCTCAGGGCTCGGTCAGGAAGAGTTTCGGAAGCTTAGTCGGGGTTTCTTCCTTTGGACCAGCCTTCTTCTAGAACTCTGTCAGGAAAAGATAGTATTGTGGCAAGGAAGCCGACTCTGCAGGAGAACAAAAAGAGGAGGGGAGGGGAGGACAAGGGCAGCGAAAGCAGCTGCGAAGGGAGAGGAGACGCCATTCTTCTGGGAGCTAAGTCATCCCCAGAGAATGCCAGTTGTGTCTGCCAGGCCCAGTGCAGGGAGCAAGTTCTTGCAGCAGCCCCGAGAAAGCCACATTTAGCATGAAGGGGGAGTTCAGACAGTCCAGTGGGGACCCTCTGCCCAGCACTCCCTGGAAGCCTTACCTTAGCTAGTAGGAGAAATACATCTGCCCAGCCTCTCCTTCCAGCCAATCAGAGGAAGACTGTTTGCTGGGAACTGAGGACAGGGACTTGACCTTTAGCCTAGGGTTCTAAGAAGAGCCATGGAGCCATAGGCTGGAGGGGGAGGGGTCCGAGGGGAGGGTGGGCATGCCTGCTGAGGGGGTGGACCCGAAAGTGAAATTAAGGTTCTGTGGGGCTTCTGGGACTTGGAGAATTCTTGGCAAAACTGGGGTAGTTGTGACACTTGGAGTCAGAAAGCCCCGGAGACGCCCTCTCACTCCCCATGTCTCTATTCTTCTCCCTTTCCTTCAACACGGAGCCCCAAGGTGATGTTACACCATTGCCAGAGGCCAGCAGGACGCTGCACCCTGAATTCAGCTACTGCAGTAGTCCACAGCTGGTCCATACTCCCAAGAAAATCTAGCTTTGGGTCACATTTTTTCTTTAAACTGAGTGCCAGAGGCCAGCAGGACGCTGCACCCTGAATTCAGCTACTGCAGTAGCCCACAGCTGGTCCATACTCCCAAGAAAATCTAGCTTTGGGTCACATTTTTTCTTTAAACTGAGAGTAAGCTGAGGTCCCTACTACGAGAGGTAGAGGATGGACCACTGTCTGCTCAGCACTCTGCCAAGTCCTTACATAGTGTAGTCCTCACAAACCCCCCTGAGGCTGGAGACCCTCACAACTTAGCAGAGGAATGCCGATGCCATGAGGCTAAGGCACTTGCCCAAGCTTAAACAGCTGGAGCTGGGATTTGAACCCCTATTTGTCAGACTCTGGAGCCCAGACTTTTGCCCTGACATCTGTCTCTCCACTCTAACCTTAACTGGAGTCCTAAAAATGTTTCTGAGGAGGGTGACAGGACCTGAAATAGGAAAGAGACAACTTGAGTACGCTGCTTTGGTAGGCCTGAAACTGGCGGCTTGTCATAGACACAGGGTAGCTGCTGGGGCCCAGCTCCCAAGTGGCCTGGGGGCCTGGAAAGCTACATGCTCAGTCATGATTGATGTGGCCTCCAGATCCAGAAAGAACCTTCTATTGATTAGAAGGGTCAAGGATGCATTTTTTAAGATGCCTTATTTAAGCACTAGTTGCTTAGGAGGCCCAGGATTGCTCAGGCTGATCCCCAAGGCCTTGGCCACAGTGAGGCTGGGCATGAAACAAACATCCTGAAATTAATCCCCTCCAGCCCTGCCTTGTGGCCCTTGAGAATGTCAAGCAGACACCATTTGGAAAAGGTCTTTCCCACCAGTTCCTGCCTAACACTGGGGAGACTGAGTAATTAACAGTAACACTGATACTTGTCTTCCCCATGTGTCCAGGAGGGGGGTGACTCTGGGCTGCTCTGGGGTGGAAGCAGAAGGGGTCTGTGCCGTCTCTGAGCACCACCTCTTCTGTCTCCCAGGATCCTGCAGGCCCAGGTGCCTCCTGTGTTTCTCCAGCAGCAGCAGCAGTACCAGTACCTGCAGCAGCCCCAGGAGCATCCCCCGCCACCACACCCAGCCACTCTCAGCCATGGCCCCCTGGGCTCTCTCAGTCCACCTGGGGTGGAGGGGCCAGCAAGTGCCCAGGCCTCCTCAGGTAGTGCCCACCTGGCCCAGATGGAGACTGTGCTGAGGGAGAATGCCAGGCTGCAGAGAGACAACGAGAGGCTGCACAGGGAGCTGGAGAGCTCAGCGGAGAAGGCTGGCCGCATTGAGAAGGTAGGCCCTGCTGGGACCTCGGGGGGGACAGGGAGAAAGGAACTGCAGGGGCTGACCGGGGAGTGGGCAGTCCAAGGGGAGGCAGAGGAGCCTGAATGCCTATGTCTGGCTGGATTTCTCACCCATCCGTCTGTCCCCCACCCTCCTCACCGCTCGTGCACCCTCCCAAGCTGACTCCAGACAGCTGGGGAGCAGCCGAGAGGCTGGCAGAGCAGGCCTGGAGCGTGAGCAGTTGCTGGCCAGTGATGGTTAGAAAGAGCCCATTCACCAGCTCCCCGCACACTCACACCCTTGCCCTGCACACACCCCTCCCGTGGACACCTCCCACAGAGAGCTCTTTGTGTCCCCCACACAACAGCAAGTCTGTTCCAGGCCAGCCCTGGCCAAAGAGAAAGCCCCTCCTCTTGGGGGGAGAAAAAAAAAAAACGAGCGACTTGTTGGAATTGCAGGCTGGCTAGGAGCACGTGCGGAACCTGCCGGCAGCCAAGTGGGAGGGGCAGCCGGGGCCAGGCTCGGGGTGGATGGCAACGGTGGATGGCAGCTCTGGCTTGAGTCCAGTGCCCTCTTCTTCAGTCAAAGTTTACCCGTCGTATGCTAAGGCTAAGGCTCAGCTTTAGCAGATGGCCTCAGGCCTCCCATGACTCTCCTGGGCTATCCAAGATAGGTCAAACCACCCAGAACATGGCTGGAGTCTTTTTGTGCCAACTCCTGTCCCACTGTGCTCAGATTTCTCAGCAGAAGCCAGCCAGAAGTCAAATGCTTCTTCCTAGATGTTGGGCAAAGGAGAGCTGTGCTTGCCACCCTGGAGGCAGCCATGTCCAGAGTACCTGGCCTTGGGTTCACTCGGCTTGCTGGTTCCAGCAGTCTGGTCTGCCTCAGGAGGCAACAGGCTCTGCCGGTCCCACTATAGCCACCTGGATTTTTTGCTCCTGCTTTTTTTTCTCTCATCTCTCGCCTTTTCTGATGGAGAGTAGCAGATGGGCCTGAGATCCCTCCCCAGGAGCTCTCCCCTTCCTTCACCTCTGCTGTCTGCCTCTTACAGCTGGAAGGTGAGATCCAGCGGCTCTCTGAGGCCCACGAGAGCCTGACAAGAGCCTCTTCCAAGCGGGAGGCCCTGGAGAAGACCATGCGGAACAAGATGGACAGTGAGATGAGGAGGCTGCAGGACTTCAACCGGGATCTTAGAGGTGAGCGCCAGCCACACAGGTGGAGGGTCGGGGAGCATCTGCAGAGGGCTCACTTCCTCTGCTCTAGGGGAAAATTCAGAATCTCTGTTCTCTGCAATAATAAGTACAAACTGACTGAGAAGGGACCAGGCTGAGACTTCTTGGGAGCCAATGCTTATCTTTGTGTTCTGGATCTTGGAACCCCTCATGGAGCTCTCACCATGTGGCCCAGATCACAGCCCCTGATGGGAGTACTCCCTCTGCATTGGGCCCTGAGTCAAGCCCATCTCCAGCTGCAAGAGTGCAGCCTCACATAGAGGACCCCAGGGAAAACCCCAGGCAGGCAGCTTCACCTGACAGTAAAACATCTTTCTTTCATTTGAAACAGAGAGATTGGAATCTGCAAACCGCCGACTGGCAAGCAAGACACAGGAGGCTCAGACGGGCAGTCAGGACATGGTGGCCAAGCTGCTTGCTCAGAGTGAGTAGGGGTCTCACTAAGAAGCCTGTCCAGGTGTGCAGGTGGGGGGACCCTCTGGACAGAGAGGATTGGCCCTTCCCCTTGCAAAGCAGTACTTTGGGCAGTAAGTGACTGAATGCCTACTGTATGCCAAGCACTGGACTGGGCCTCGGGGAGAAGGGTGGCTTCCAAAGAAGAATAAGATCTACTTCTATATTTACTGGGAAGATCAACTGATACAAGACGGAAAGCTAGGAAGAAGTGATTTGCTAAGCTGTGGTGCGGCCCAACAGAGAAGTGTGGGTCAGAAACAGAGGTGCGTTGGGCAGTGGGGGAGACAGTGGGATGAAGGAAGAGTCTGAGAGTTTCCCAGAGAGTTCCAGGCCTCGGAAAGGTTGGGGGCACCCAGTGGAAATGTGAGAAGCTGGGGGGCCTTTACAGGGCAGCCAAGTGGAGTCACCTGAAACAGCCAAAAAGGGGCTTCTAGAGCTTAACTATCAGTCTAAAGAAGGGTTCAGGAGGCTTCTTTCTAAAGGGGTTAGTCCAAGCATCGTGAATGGTGGATGAGTTCATTAACTAGTCCATTTATTCATCTGTTCATTAGCAGAATTGTGCTAAGCACCTGGCAGAAGGTGCTGTTTAGCAGAAGGTGGGAGCAGGCCCAGGAAGGTACCATGGCGGGGAGGTCAAGAGAGAGGGGGTGAGCTTAAGGAAGGAGCAAGTTCCCCCAGGTGCAAGAGAACAAGGTGTTCATGGTCCTGGAGACTAGTGATTAGGAGGCCCCTGGTGGCCTGAGAGAGGCTCTGAGAGAGATGGCAGGGGTGGAGAGCGGGCCAGAGGTGAAGGAGCAATTGGATGGCTCAAGTGGAGGTGTGTGGAGGGAGCCCGGAGGTAGAGGGAGCCCTGAGATCAGCAGCAGAAGGAAGCGCTAGCAACAGAAGAGACAGAGCAGTAACTTGCTGAGCTGCTACAATGCACTATAGTGATGTTCGAGGTGTTTGCAGAGAAGAGGAATGGGAGTGGTTGGTGTCTGGGTAAAGGTGGCTTTGAGGATGGAGGGGGTCAAGAAACCTATCAGGAAACCTACTAAGTGGCACAGATGGTAGGGATGTCCAGAAGTGGAGGAGAAGCTTGAGGACTGAGCTCTGGCTGGCAGCATGCCCTTCTTCCTTCAAGGAGGGCTCAGAGCCCTGGACAGGGTCCCCTTGAGTGGGGGGATTCAAAGCCCAGGGCAGGGAATGGGGGGACACAGCAGTGAAGGGATTGAAGGGTGGGGCAGAACATAGGCTGGGCTGTGAGGTACAATGGTTACAGTCTCTGGCAGGGAGGTGATAGGCTGAGAGAGAAAGGGAGTCTAGAGAGGAGGAGCTGCTGGGGGCAGGCAGAATGGGGGTGTCCAGTGGATGAGGGCAGTCTCGTGGGGCCTGGCTCTGCCAAAGAAAGTAAGTCAGGGGGGCGGGTTTCTGGGAGCTTGCAAGGGGAGTAGAGGGGGGAGCCGGCAGGGAGGCGTTTCCGCTCCCCAGGGAGTGAGCAAGCGCCAGGCTGTTCTTGGCTCCTTGCTGGAGCCATTAATCTCGCAGCCGCGGGTGACCTGGATGCCTGGCATTCCTGAGCCTGGGCTGTTCCGCTCCCGGCCCGCCCCCCGCCGCTCCCTCCCCAGCGTGCTGCTTAGGGTGCTGGGTTTTGGGAGGAGGGAGGGCGAACCAAGACAAAGGGACACTGGGCCGGAGGTGGGGGCCTCGCCTGCTCAAGGCGCATCCCCCATCCCCTCCACGCCTTGCCCTGCCTTCCTGCCGGCCCTCTGCCCACCTCCGCTGCTCTCTTCTCCAACCCTCACCCCCGCCCAGGCCACATACTTCTGAGAAGCTCCTCCGAAGGTCCACAGGCCCATGGTTTTAACAGAGTCCTGGTGGCTGGGGATGGCCAAGGCCCGAAGCCTCCCTGCCCCCACCAGGGCATTAGAAGTTGTATAAGGCTGCAGGAGGCTTCTGGAAGCAGAAAGGTGGGTCTACTGGCCTCTCCTCTGCAGGGCTGAGGAAACCCAAGTAGCTCTTCCTTGGTCCATCCAGAAGGACTGCAGAGAAAACAGGATTCTCAGGGAAGATGTCTCTGGTCGACCTCACTTTTTTCTGGGGTCAGTTAGCACTGGTTCAAAAGTATGGCCATTGTCACCAGTGCCATCTGCTTTTCCTCCTAGGCACACCATGCAGCCCCCCACAGTGCCCTTGTGGCTCCTCTGGCAGGCCCTGCCCTCCCTGGCGGTCTGGCCTTGAGTCCTGAGGCCTGACTCTTCTAGCTCTGCCCCCTTGGTCATGTTTCTTGTCACCCTGAGCCTCCGGGTCTCCGGGTGTAAGATGGGATAGTCCTGCCTCCCAGAGTCATGCTAAGGCTGGAATGAGATGCAGGCCTTGTGCAAACTCTGTAAGCTGTAAGGCTCTGGGAACCAACACAGGAGGGGGACACTGTCTGTGATCCAAACCTGCCTGCCCCCCTCCACCCCGCTTCAGTGACTCAATTTCAATATTACTAGTCTTCCCCATCATTTCCCTCCATGCCAAAGAATGAAGCCAGCCTGGACCCAGCCTTCAAAAATCCAGAGTGAGCCAAGAGTTGACGTGGGTTGCCTCTGCATCCACCGTCTTCTGCCCCAGGGCCCTGAGAGAATGAATCCTCCCTTCTGCAAGCCAGGGTCTCAAGCTTTCTCACTCTTGCAACTGTCCTAGGTGACAGGTACCTAGCCACATGTGGCCCGAAGATTAAAATGAATGAAAATCAAATAAAATTTAAAATGTTGTTCCTCCATCTTATAGTCACATTTCAAGTGTTCAATAGCCACGCATGCCTGGCGGCTACTGCAGTGAATAACACTGTGTAGAACATTTCCATCCAGCAGAAATTTCCACTGAATCAGAGTGCTGCTCTACAGACAGTGCCTTTGAGCCCCACAACCCTCCTCCCTGCTACCACCCCACTCTCTAGCAAGGTAAGCAGGTGACCCACTGCTCCAGGGATCAGCCTGGGACTCCCAGAGGCAGGTGCATGGAAGGTGGATTTAAGTCCAGAGCACCGGCCAGAGGACGGTGTGGTTTGGCTTGGGCCTTGCTTGGCCCAGCTATTTGGAGAGGGTCTCTGAGCAGAGTTCCTCTAGGCAATTAACAAGAAGATTTAAAAGTCAGGGCAGCTCGAACCTCAGACACAAATCTTTGGGCCGTAGTCATTTTCACTGTGCTCCAGGGTTTACATTCCTTTTGGAGCGTGGTTGCCCACCTATCATGGTCTCCCCAGACCATGGGAGGAAATGTGGCACTACATGGGAGCAGCCTGGGCCTTTGAAGCCAACTTGGTCCCCATCTGGCAGCACCATTCACCTCCCATGTCTCCTCCCCTATAAGTTGGGGGTCACAAATCCTACCTCGAGTGGTGGGAGGATTCAGTGGAATAAGATGTGTAAGTGCCCAGCTCAGAGGGCAGCAAACGATGGTTTTCTTCCTTCTCTCACTTGCATGATGTCCACGTCACAGCCCTCCTGAGCCTTCATTTTCTCATCTGTAAGTGGGCATCACAGTTCCTACCTCACCAGTCTCTAGTCATCCTCAAGGGAAATTGTGAATGTGTTCTGGAAGTGATGACACCTGGCATAAGAGGACAGTGTTTGGGGCTGTCCCATTGCAGACCCATGTCCCAGCAGAGAGGCAGTATAGCTGAGTCATTACTACAAGGGTCCTGGAGTCAGGCTTTGCCATTTATTCCTGACAACCTGAATCTCGGTTTTCCTCCCTTGTAAAACGGGGTCAGTAATGGTACCTAGCACCTAGGGGTTGCTGGGGGGATGAAAAGCAATTCTGCTCACCCACAGGTCATCACAGAGCCGGGCAGGCAGGGGGGCCAGCCACGGGGGGTCGCCGTCCCTGATCGAGCCCCTCTTTCTCCCTGCAGGCTACGAGCAGCAGCAAGAGCAGGAGAAGCTGGAGCGGGAGATGGCTCTGCTGCGCGGTGCCATCGAGGACCAGAGGCGGCGCGCCGAGCTGCTGGAGCAGGCCCTGGGCAACGCTCAGGGCCGGGCAGCACGAGCCGAGGAGGAGCTGCGCAAGAAGCAGGCGTACGTGGAGAAGGTGGAGCGGCTGCAGCAGGCACTCGGGCAGCTGCAGGCCGCCTGCGAGAAGCGGGAGCAGCTGGAGCTGCGTCTGCGGACGCGCCTGGAGCAGGAACTCAAGGCCCTGCGTGCACAGCAGGTGAGCCGGGAAGACCCACGGAGGTGGCAGAGCTAGGATGGCATCTGAGGATGTCAGCTCCCCATCCTCCTTTCAGGGTCTAGGTTTGGGGCCCCTTAGAGCCCCTGCTCAGATCCAGGCCATGGCCCCCATAGAAGGCACGGGTGACTGATCTCTGTTCCACCTCTGCAGCATGGTCCCTCCCTCTCACCTATGTCAGCAGAGGCTCTGTCCAGCCTTGGGGGACTCCTGTCCTCGGCAGCAACAAGGTTTGGCATCGTTAATTGGAAGAGAAAGTAGGTCAGACACCTTGCTATAGCAGACTAGCCAGCTCTCTTATATGTCTCCCCAAGATCAGGAGGGAACATGGTTGCCCTGATCCTGAGTCTTTATCCTCGCTTTGGACTTCCGTGTAAACAATTCTTGGTGTTTACCAACCAGATAGAGTTCTGTCTCCACTCCTAACCTTACCTTTCCCACAGAAGTAGGGTGACCAAATTTCCTGGTTAGCCTGGTTCGGTTCTAGTTTATACCCATTGTCCCAGTGTAATTATTGATAGCACCTCCTTTCCCAGTTTGGAGGATCTTTTTTTTTTTGTCCTTTTTTTGAGACTGGCCGCACCGCGCTCAGCCAGTGAGCGCTGTGAGCGCACCGGTCATCCCTATATAGGATCCGAACCCGCGGTGGGAGTGCTACCGCGCTCCCAGCGCTGCACCCTCCTGAGTGCGCCACGGGCTCGGCCCTGGAGGATCATTTATATGGTCACCCGTGCCCTTATGCCCTTGGCCACAGATTCAGGGAAGGGATATGGGTACTCCCCGTATCCACGCCCCCATCTGGGTGGAGGGAGGATGGGGTAGTGTGCTGTGCACAGCTGAACAAGCCCATGCACAAGTGAGGGTCATCGTGTGGGGGTTAGGACTGGGGACCGCCACACCCCAACCTCCGCCCTTGACAGCAGTGCCCCTTGCTCTGCAGAGACAGGCAGGCACCCCTAGTGGTGGGAGTGGCAGTGGTGGGTCCCCAGAGCTTAGTGCTCTGCGGCTGTCGGAGCAACTGCGCGAGAAGGAGGAGCAGATCCTGGCACTGGAGGCTGACATGACCAAGTGGGAACAGAAGTATCTGGAGGAACGTGCCATGAGGCAGTTTGCCATGGACGCGGCCGCTACAGCTGCCGCACAGCGCGACACCACCCTCATCCGACACTCCCCTCAGCCCTCGCCCAGCAGCAGCTTCAACGAGGGCCTGCTCACCGGCGGCCACAGGCATCAGGAGATGGAAAGCAGGTGCAGCATCGCAGGCCAGCTGGGGTACCTGTGGTGGGGGTGGGGGTGGCAATGTCCAGTCCCCATCCTGTCCTTGGTCCTTGGTAAATAGGCCCCTCTCCCCACACAGCTCTGCAATCCCTCCTGCTTCTGAGCTGGCCCCACATATCTGGCATACCAGGGATCGCAAGCGTGCTCTTTCCCAGAAATACCAACTGAGTCCTCAGTGTGCCCAGGGTAGACTCGAACTATGGAGGTGTTGGATGCCATCCAAAGCTCTGGGCCTCTTCCTCTCCTCTCCGGAGTATCGCCCTCCAGGACGAGGGTTGTGCCACTGCTAGCATCAGATGAGTCTAGAAGCCAACTCCCGATGACTTACCTTTGCTAGAGTGAGAAGGGTCGAGAGCCTCATTATTGTGGTTTTCAGAGCCTGGGCATCAAATTCCAGAGCTGTGATGATGTTTCTGAAGGCCCACTCCAGGCCCCTGCTGCATGGGCAGAAGGTCCAGCCTGGCTGTAGGGAGAGCATTCCTTCCAATGCTGACAATGTGGGCCTGGCTCTCACCCCTCAGGTTAAAGGTGCTCCATGCCCAGATCCTGGAGAAGGATGCAGTGATCAAGGTCCTTCAGCAACGCTCCAGGAAAGACCCTGGCAAGGCCACCCAGGGCTCCCTGCGGCCTGCCAAGTCGGTGCCATCTATCTTTGCGGCTGCAGCAGCAGGGACCCAGGGCTGGCAAGGGTTCTCATCTAGTGAGCGGCAAGTGGATGCCCCTGCCAGACTAGCAACAGGTAAGAGGAGGCTAGTGGGTGGGATAGATAGAAGGAGTTTCTCTCAGGCCTGAACATGACCTTTCCTCTCAGAACCAAGCCTCATAGGAGCCAGGGCTTCCTAATTCCTCTCCCAGGGCAGTGGCTTATACTCTGGCTCAAGTGACCCTACAGCCCACAGCTGTCCTGCCAGTGTGAAGAGGGGTGCTTAGCCCCCATCTCCATAAATTTCATCACCCTCAGCCCCAGCCACTAAACCATCTAAGTAAAAATAGAGCTGCCTGTGCAGATGCACCAGCAGATGCCACAGAAATTCAAGAAGACTTGATCTACAGAGAAGAGTTCCTCTACTTAAGATGTTTAGAAATCAATCCAGCCTGATAGTTATTCCCATATGAAAACAGGAGCATTTAGTCTTAATCAAAGTTCTTGCAAATCAAGAGCAACCCACACCACTCGAGTCCCCAGTAGGTACAGTTAACTCAGGGTGTTCTTTTTCAGGTCCACATGTTGTAGGCAAGGCAGTAACCTTCAACCTCCTGTCTTTTCAGCAGACAGGGCACCCTCGGAGGAGCTGGTGGCTACAGCTCCCCTCCCTGCCCATGCCAAACACGGGAGCAGAGATGGGAGCACACAGACTGATGGCCTAGCAGATGGTGCCTCTGCCTGCCTGGCCTCAGAGCCCGGCAGCCTGCTGGGGTTCAGCAGTGGCCAGAGGGCAGCCTCTCTGGGTAAGGCCCCCTGCTCCCCAGCTTCTGTGCTGGAAAGGGCTGAGGGCATCCTGGGGTGTGAATGGCACACCCAAGCCCTTTCTTCCCAGACCCCTCCTGGTCATCACCCACACTCTGTGGGGAGCACTGCAGAGAGAGAGGTGAGGCGGGTACCTGGCCCACCTCAGTGTGAACACGAGGGTTGAGGTGGATGCATAAGGACAGGCATTGGAAACCCTGGTTACAGCCAGAGCCAGAATTCAGAAAGAAAGCCACCAGATGGGAGGACTTCATCTCCTCTTTCATAGTCTTCCTTACATTTTTAATTGCCAATCTAAACATCTAAGATAATGGAGCTTGGCA
>NW_007726499.1:77139-78554 GCF_000696425.1 Galeopterus variegatus | reverse complement strand
GCGGGTACCTGGCCCACCTCAGTGTGAACACGAGGGTTGAGGTGGATGCATAAGGACAGGCACTGGAAACCCTGGTTACAGCCAGAGCCAGAATTCAGAAAGAAAGCCACCAGATGGGAGGACTTCATCTCCTCTATCATAGTCTTCCTTACATTTTTAATTGCCAATCTAAACATCTAAGATAATGGAGCTTGGCAAATTATCCTGATGGCACTCTCCAGTTAGAAGACTTTGTTTAAAAAGAATCCGGGAAGGAGAAATTTGAACAGAGGCCATTTCTTTGTGGCTCCCCTTTCACATCAGCCTTTGCATATTTGCCTGGGCCTCGTGATCTCAGAAAACCACAGGCATGAGAAGAATGCTGCAGCCTCCCTCCCTCAAGGCCCTCCACCGCTCCTCCAAGCCCTCCAACCAATTCAGAGTTAGTTATAAACAAATGCTTCTGTCGCTTGGGAGGTTGGTGATCTGGGCCAGGAGCTGAGAGGGAGCAGAGCATTGTGTTTGGTTGGCCGCTGTATGGGAACCTGCCACCTGGACAGTGGAGGTGGTAAAACTTGGTGAAGGAAGATCCTATCTTAAAAACATGCCAAGATTTTGAAGTATAAAAGCATACAATGTTATCTGTCCACTTAAAAAAAAAGCTTCTTTAAATAAAAACTAAAAAAAAAAAAAAAGAAATTCAAAAATTTCAAGAGAAACGTAACACTCATTGACATGTGCCTGTGTTCTTGTCTCCCTCCAGACTCGGTAGCTACGTCCAGAGTCCAGGACTTGTCGGACATGGTGGAGATACTGATCTGAAAGAGCTGGGGCCTTGGGGACTCAGAACCTTTTCCTCCCCTCCTTTGTCCTTTACCACTTGGCCATTCCAGCAGCCCCCTTCAACTGCTGCCGCCCCACTTACCCCAGCCAGACACTTGTTCCCGCTGACAGTCTGGTCCTGGGAGCTCGGGAAGGAGTGCTACGGGGCTGAGGGGAGCTGTGAGAGCCCCAGCGCCCCGGAAGACTCTGCCTCTTAGCCCACATCCCTCCCGGGCCTGTGGAGCATGAGGATTCAGCCTTCACCTGCTGCCTGAGGCTTGCTGCTGGGGTAGCAACTGAAAGCTCAGAAAGGAGCTGAGCCCCTTGTGCCCACCAGTCGGCACTCAGGCAGGGAGGGAGGGGATATGTTGGTCTGGGAGCTGATCTCCAAGGGCTGCCCATGGACACCAGGTGGGCTGGTTCAGTATCAAGTCAGCCATGCTGTTCTCTGGCTAAGTGTGGTCCCAGCCAAGCTCATCGGCTCATGAGTTCCTCACTGCCTCTTTGGATCACTAAGACTTGAATCTCTGGGGACTGTTGAAGGTGTTGGTCTTGCAGAAGCCACAGCCTCAGCTCCTCCCTTGCAGTGGGTTAGGGGCCATTTACGTGGATAG
>NW_007726499.1:66612-75696 GCF_000696425.1 Galeopterus variegatus | reverse complement strand
AAGTTCCCTTACCCCAGTTTAAAGCTAAAAAAAATACATTTGGTTCATGTGCATTGTTTACAAAGCAAAAAGAAAGAAGAGAAAAAAAGGCAAAAAATATGTGAAAGAAAAAAAAAAAACAACAACTTAATATATTTTGGATTAATATTTGGTGTTTCTTTTAAAGTATTTTTTGTGCTGTGAACATTTTCTGCCAAAGACCATGATGTGTGTCTGTGTGTTTAAGTTATCGTAAATATTTAAAATGTAAACATGGCTGTTTTGTTATGCCACCCTGTACCAGGATTGCTGCTGCATTCCACTGGGTATAACAGTATTTTAATTAAAAAAATTATTAAAAGTGGTGTCTGCATAGGTGAGAGACTTTGCACTGAGGGAAAGGGGGAGGATTTGAGAGGCCACCCATGTTATAGCCCAGTCTCTTCAAGGTCTCAAGACAAGTCCTAGGAATTTTGTGAGACTATATTAAGGAGAGAGTTGTAACAAGGACACGGTTGGCTTTTTGTCAACTTTTACAGAGAACATTTCTTGAAGGCTGGGAGGGCGGGGATGGTCTGGCAGATGGCAGTCTCTCCAGGTAGCTTTGTCCTAACTGGCTGTGGTTGCTACACAGTGAGGATGGGTGTCCACAGGTGGTTTTATCCTTCCCCACTCTTATCATGCGCTCGGGCTGCACATGCACAGGGGATGCATGAGCATGCGGCACGCTCCTGGGCACCACCTCCCCCTGTACTGTAACATCCCACTTTTTCCCAATGCTCAGGAAAGCATATTGCTCCAATTCAGAAATAGAGAAAACCACTCAATCTTGCATGTTCTTCTTGCACAGGTGTGTCGGCACCCTGAGGTGTCCAATCAGGACACAGACTGGCAGTCAGAAAGCTGACCACGAGACAGCACGCAGCCAGATAGGCTATGGGGCATGCAACAGGGACAGTTACCCTCCATGGCTGTGAGTGAAATGTCTTTAGGGCAGGTGTGGGAACTCAGTAACCAAGCTGATGAGTAACCAAGCTGGGATTCCTGAGCTAGCTTGTCTGCCCACAAGAATGGAGTCAAGCAGATGGAAGAATTGGGAACATCCAAAGACTTCTGTAGCAACTTTCCAGATGATAATGGGCCCCACACAGCACAGTTCAGAGGAGACAAACCCTCCCCATGGCCATACCCCCATCCAGCCCTCCAGCCTGCTTCCTGCCACCTGGGCAGCATCAATGCCAAGGGCAGCTTCCGCCTGCCAAGCGCTGGACTGGAGTCTTAGCCATGTAGTCTTTCAAGAGTCACTGTAATATTTACTTGGCACAGACCAGGGGGGACAAAGAAATTGATCCTAATGTGCCCAGCACAAGCACATGCATGTATATTTGTGTGTGCATGCGTGCCTGACCATGTGTCCCAGAGAAAGGCATGAGGGGCACCAATGTCTTCTGGCTGGTGCCCCTGCAGGGCACTGGGGCTCTTTAGCCACATGGTCACCAATGGGTGTGAGAAGCTATCTCTTCTCAGAGAAGGGGTTAAGTGGGCTCTCCCATTCACTTTGAAATGCAGCCTGACCAAGCTCTGGAAGTGGTAGAGCTGCAGGCAGTGGTGGAGTCGGGTGGGACCTGGGCCACAGGCTGGGTGGCTCTGCACCGCCCTTCAGAGGCCAAATTCCTCTTCGAGGTGGCAGCCCCAACCTGCCTGCCCTGCCCCCACCCATGCCTTCTCCCACAGGCTGGGGGTGTGGCTTAGAGGGCAGCTAGGTGCTCCAGGGCAGGAGGGTGGGAGTGGTAGCCCAGCCTCCCTCCTCTCACCTCCTGGGTAATTGTCAACTCTTCCCCTAACTAGAGCATGTGCCAGGCTCAGAGAGCGTGGCAAAATTGCACCAAGACAGGGACAGCAAAGTGGAGGCTGGTCACCCAGAGATGGCCAAAGCCACTTCACTGCCCCCAAGGACCCCAACTGGACAGGGCATTTGTTTGCAGTGCCACTCTCTCATCTCCTAGTACGACCTGGCCAGATGCAGTAGTCCCTAAGCAGCCCTTGCTGTGTGAGTGACCCCTCTGGGGGCAGTCCAGAAACCCAGCACCAAGCAGTGCCCTCACCGGCCCTCCTGCCTGGCTCCAACACATGTGGCAAGTGCCACAGCAACTGAGCTCTGTGTCCTTTTGTAAAATGAGATAGAATTCACATACCATAAAATTCACCCTTTGAAGCGCACAATTCAGTGGTATCTTATTTCACAGCATCCACTTTAAGCCAGCGGTCAACCATGGGTCATCACCAAATGCCCCACCAGTGGGCCACATGGACACAATTAGATGTGTTATTTGATCTGGTGCCTTTACACTTGTTGGCTCCTATTTCCCAGGGTGACACTTTGAACTGTCTTTAGCTGACATTCTCCTTCCACCCATCTGAGCCCAGCAGCTCCAGCGCACCTCTGCTGGGCTGCAGCAAGGACAGTGTCCACTGTGAGCTGGAGCCCTCTGCCATCCCACCCCCAAGGCTGCCAGGCGGAGGTCCAGGCCCAAGATATGGGAAGGAGGCCTGAGAACCCTGACCCCTGAGGCTGCCAAAGTCTGCTCAAGGTTTTGTAGAGTCAAGGAGCATTGATAGAGGTGGGTCTAATTTTGTGAGGCCTGAAGAGTATATAATTTAGGGGACCCTCCTTAAGAAAAAGATTGCAAAATGGTGAATACATAAATCAGGTCTAGAGTTTTGGAAGGGGACCTGTTCAAGTGAGAGCCCTGAGACGTAAGCTTCATAACTTTGCAGTAAACTTGCACCTGTGCATTGGGCACCATGTCTCCCCAAAGGAATGAAGCTCTGGGAGTTGCCTGTGACTCGGGTTCATCCTTGTCTGTCCCAGGAAATCAATGAAGCTGCAGTTTTTCTCTACCGGGGGGTAGATGGGGTGGCCGCTTCTGCATACCTACTATAACCCAACCCCCTCCTTGGGGCAGAGGTGCCCATATAGGGGGCCTGGGTTCCAGGTGGGGGTGGTGTCACCACAGAGCCTGGACAACAGGGCTGGCCCAGGTCTGCACCCTGCTCTAACCCACCAAACAAACCAGCAGCCCCCAGGTGGAGTGAGGTTGGGGCACAGCTGCCAGTAGGTTCTCTGCGTGCCCTGGAGAGCCATGCCACTCGATGGTAGCAGGAATACATTCTCCTCTGCTGTGAGGCGTGTCTGTCAGCTTTTGATTCTGAACCAGCCAAGTGTTATGATCTGTCCTCAGATAAATGCCTCTTGCAAGTCCAAAGGCTCCTACCTTGGGACACATTCCAGGTGTGTTGGGCAACAATGTGGTCATCTCCCTGCACAGGTTTGCCTCTTCTTGCGTCCAGCTGGCCCTCAGTTCTGGCTCCAGGAGGCCCTGCCTCTGTGCAGCCTCTGCTTGCTCAACGCAATGCACTGTGGAAATCCTCACAGCATATTGCATCAGCAGCAATAATACCAAAATCTCAATCCTAGAGTGACTAACCACACAAGCCACAGCTAAGGTTTGCCCTGAAAACTACAGCAAAAAGGAAGAAAAGCAGGCCTCCTTCCCAGGGGCTTTTTTCTAAGGTTTGGGTTCTCTGCCTTGGGATGGCCGATTCTCTTTCCTCCATCCTGTTTCTCTGTGAGCCCCCATGCCATCTCTTCATTCATTCATTCATTCATTTGTGTTACGGATGTTTATTGAGTGACTGCCGTGTGCCCAGCACTGTGGTGGACAGTGAGGGTATGGTAAGAATAAGGCAAGTCATTCACCTTTGTGTTCCTGCCATCTGTTTGCTCCTTACACCCCATCCCGAGCCCAGCACAGAGGTGCTCGTAAGCACTGGGTGGACTAGTATCCTTGACAAGAACTGGCCCCCGTCTGCTTCTCTGGCTCTGATGCCGTCAGGCTCCTGCGTGGCTCACTTGGCCGTGCAAACCCCGGCGGGCGGCTGTGAGTGCACCGCGGCCTCCCCAGGCTTTGCACGTGCCCGGCCTTCCCTCTGGAATGCCCTTCTCATCTGCTTTCTCCTCCAGCGTGAGCATCACTTCCTCCTGCCAGCTTTGGCTCTCCGACTTCCTTTCCACTCCCACAGGACCATGACAGGGAGGAGAAGCGGGTCTTGCAGACTGAGGGAGCCCTTGCTAGCAGACATTAGTCTGAGGGAGCCACTGGTAAGAAAACATAACTGATCTTTTCAATTATACAGAGGTTTACTCTTGTCCCCATGCTGGAGTCACAGGTGGCCCTGAACATTGCACGTGCCCGGCCTTCCCTCTGGAATGCCCTTCTCATCTGCTTTCTCCTCCAGCGTGAGCGTCACTTCCTCCTGCCAGCTTCGGCTCTCCGGCTTCCTTTCCGCAGCTAAGGTTTGCCCTGAAAACTACAGCAAAAAGGAAGAAAAGCAGGCCTCCTTCCCAGGGGCTTTTTTCTAAGGTTTGGGTTCTCTGCCTTGGGATGGCCGATTCTCTTTCCTCCATCCTGTTTCTCTGTGAGCCCCCATGCCATCTCTTCATTCATTCATTCATTCATTTGTGTTACGGATGTTTATTGAGTGACTGCCGTGTGCCCAGCACTGTGGTGGACAGTGAGGGTATGGTAAGAATAAGGCAAGTCATTCACCTTTGTGTTCCTGCCATCTGTTTGCTCCTTACACCCCATCCCGAGCCCAGCACAGAGGTGCTCGTAAGCACTGGGTGGACTAGTATCCTTGACAAGAACTGGCCCCCGTCTGCTTCTCTGGCTCTGATGCCGTCAGGCTCCTGCGTGGCTCACTTGGCCGTGCAAACCCCGGCGGGCGGCTGTGAGTGCACCGCGGCCTCCCCAGGCTTTGCACGTGCCCGGCCTTCCCTCTGGAATGCCCTTCTCATCTGCTTTCTCCTCCAGCGTGAGCATCACTTCCTCCTGCCAGCTTTGGCTCTCCGACTTCCTTTCCACTCCCACAGGACCATGACAGGGAGGAGAAGCGGGTCTTGCAGACTGAGGGAGCCCTTGCTAGCAGACATTAGTCTGAGGGAGCCACTGGTAAGAAAACATAACTGACCTTTTCAATTATACAGAGGTTTACTCTTGTCCCCATGCTGGAGTCACAGGTGGCCCTGAACACTGCCTTTAGGATATTTTGACCAGAGGGCCCAAGCCCCCTCCTTGGCCAGACCCCCAACACCTGATGGATGTGGGAGAGGATGAAAGGGCTCTGTGGGTGGAGTCTTCAGGCCAGAGAAGGAGAAGCTGAGCCCCAGGGCCTGGGCCAAGTTGGGGAGGGGTGGCTGATCAGGCGGCTGTGGGTGCAGGAGCCCTGAACCGGCCCTGCTGGATGGCTGGCCCCTGAGTCAGGCCCAGGCGCTGACAGCCACGTGGGCCTGGGCCAGCCCCAGCCGTGGGAATGGCGGGTGGAACCAGAACTTCCTCCACCCCCAGGAGAGCTGCTCCTGCCTGGCCCTGCCAGCCTGCACTCCATCTGAAAGCAGGCCAGGACAGGGACAGGAGGGGTTGGGGCGAAACCCTTTTTATCAGGCAGTGCTTCCCAGCCATGCCTGTAGTGCATGGGTCCCGAGAAACTCACAGGGTTCAGACCAAGAGCACAGTGATCAGAGCCCCACAGGGACGGAAGGAGCGCCTCTAGCACATGCGCTCATTCAGCAAGTTTCCAATAAGCACCTACTATGCACTTGGCACTACTCTAGCTGCTGGGGAAAGAGTGGGGAATAAAGGAGATGAAATCCCTGCTCTGTGGAACTTACATTCAAGCAGGGGTGAAGTGGGGAGAAGACAAACAGGGAATTACATGAACCTTATAGAGTGTGTTAGAGCAGTGATTCTTAAACCCTCCACAGTGAAAAGCCAGTTGATTTTTTTCCAATCTCATTTGGATTTCTGAGCAAACTGCTAGAGATTCTATAGTATCCATAGATGCAATAGTATAAAAGATTCCAAATGCATGCTCTCAAATTCTGTACTCATATCCTCTTGTGATGCTGGTCCACACTGTGTGACAGACAAGGTGGCAGGGCTAGGGGGGAGAGTCACAATTTTAAAGAGATGGTTATCAAGAAGGTGACATTTGAGCAAAGATTTGGAGGTGAGGAGGGAGCCACATGTGTGTCTGAGGAAGGCACATTCCAGATAGAAGCTTCAATCAGAGCAAAGAGCTTATAAACTTGGACTTTGACTGGGTGAAGCCTCCTTGAGGAGTGAAGGGCAGGGTAGGAAGTGAGGGAGCATTGTAAGGGGAATCCCTGGGTAGGGGAGGCCCCAAGGATGCCCTCCTGAATCCTGCTGGCCCCGCAGCTCGCTGAGGTGGCTCATGAACCCTAGTGCACCTGGGGTGATCCATGTGCCCTCAGAGCTCCCTGCAGTGTCTCAAAGCCCAGTCAGGGCCTTCCTGGAGCCACTGGCATACTAAGTCGGGGCACAGTTACCCTCCACCTGGTCTCCTTCCTCCTCTCAGAACCTTCTTCTTTCATGAGCCAGCTCTCAATGGCTAATACAAGGGGCACCCAGAACACCAGACACAGGCCATTCTCTTGGTAAAAATGACTCATACTCTGTGCTCAATGTGTCCACCTCCAGCTTGGAACAGAAGCTAGCCTAGGAGGTGGTTTGAGCCCCGTTTCTGTGTCCACATAGGTACAGGGCCACGACTGTGGGGAAGGCTCCATCCATCTGATTTGTTTCTACATCTGAGCCCAGGTTATGTGGCACGGTGGACATGTGGCAAGCTGGAGATTCCTTTCTCCAGTGAAAGCTCTTCCACTCCTGCACATGCACACCCTGTCACACACACACACACTGCCACACCAGACACACTCACAGGCATGAAACACTCGCAGGCTGGGCCACAAGCACACCTGCCCACAAACGTCCATCATAAACCAGCAGGTAGGACTGACCCCGTGGCTCACTCGGGAGAGTGCGGCGCTGGTAGCGCCGAGGCCGCAGGTTAGGATCCTATATAGGGATGGCCGGTGAGCTCACTGGCTGAGCGTGGTGCAGACAACACCGTGCCGAGGGTTGCAATCCCCTTACCAGTCAAAACAAAAACAACAACAAAAATACCACCAGGTACACGTTATGGGTATGCACACTTACATACACATGTGTGCATGCCCATGTGTACTCTTGGGGGCCTGCATCCACACCCGCACCAAACACACACCCTCAGACACGCACTCATGCCCCCTGAACACAAACTCACCTCTCCCTGCAGGGGAGTTTCTATTCTGAGCAAAAACTGAGCATCTTCTGCAGCAAGTGGCAAACAAGTGGATGGGACAAAGTTCATTCGTACATCTAGGTGGCCCCAGCCCTGAAAGAGCAGGCAACAAGTTCATTCCCTCACCACCCGGCCTGCAGGAGGACAAGGCGGGGTGGGGTCAGGTTTGAAAAGGGTATGCTCAGAGCTCCCAGGTGCTGACTCAAGGCCAGGAGCAGACAGCATTGTGCATTCCCGACAAGTAGGTCACCATGATGGGAAGTGCTGGCCCACATGCCAGGACCTTAGGTCAACTGGAAAAGACTTGGGGAAAACCCAGCCATTGTGGGGCAGCAGATGTTAAATAAGTGCTGCCTTCCCGTTTCAGCCCGAGGTAGGTGAGGCCTATGCAGCACTGGGCTGGGGAGCACGTGTTGGCCACAAGTGCTCCTGCTGGGTGCAGCAAAGACTGGGCGAGGAAGGGGGCAATGGCTTAGGAGGGGCTGCAACACTGGGAAGGATGGATGAGGCAAGGGGACATAGCACTGATGTCATCATTTCTGAGCACACTGTGAGCTAGGCACTGTGCCGGGTGTTCTTCATGTGTTCTCTCGTAGGACAGAGCCCTGCAAGTTCGAGTTTATTTCCTCCATTTTACAGGTGAGGGAACTTAGAGGCTTGGAAGACTTAAGTAAATTGCTCTAGGTCGCCGGCTAATAAGGGCAGACCTAGGATATGAGTCAAAGACTGTGTGTGTCTGATTCCAGAGCTCAGACTCTTTCTTCATCTTCATGTTGAAGGTAAAAGTTGAATTTCAAACTGTCGTCAGCAAGAAGAGCCTCAGGAGACATGATAACTAAATGCAATGCGATATTCTGGATGGGATCCTGGAACAAAAAAAGGACATTAGGGGAAAACTGAGACTATCTGAATAAAGTACAGATTTTAGTTACTAACAACTTATTAATATCGGTTCATGAATTGTGATAAACGTATCATACTCATGCAAAATGCTAAGTAACAGGGGAAACTGGGTGTCAGGTAAATGGGAGACCTTTGTACTATTTTTGTAATAATTCTGAAAATCTAAAATTGTTCTAAAATAAAAAGCTTATTTTTAAAGAACAACTTGCAATTTTCCCAGAAGCAGGAAGCAGCACCTACTTTACATTCCAAAGAATAAAATGCCTGAAGAGGAAGGGTCTCTAGAAAGTTTCTCAAAATGAGACGTCATTTTGGACTTTGTAGCCCTGCGTTCCCATCACCTGCGCAACTCGAAATACAGACATTAACTGCAGGGCTGCGATCCTGGCCATGGCCACCAGATCTCCTTCCTAAATGAGGCTAAAGGGCACTGAAGGCAGGTCAAGCCGGGCAGTAGGACACAGAGCTCTTCAGGCTCTGCAAACACGAGTTACCAGGGCTATGGCAGGGAGGCCTCTCTGGGTCTGCCTGCTCCTCCCTAACAATGTGGCCTGGCCAAGCTGATGTCACTCATTTTCTCAACTGATCCCACGAGAATGTAGGTGTCAATGTATAAAGTCTTGCACTTTTTTTGTTAAATTTTTCCTAGGTATTTTATTAATACTACTATGAATGTAATGGTTTACTTGATTTCATTATCTGATTTTTGATTTCTAGTGTATGTAAATAAAACTGATTTTTGATCACTGACCTTGTGTCTTGCCACCTTGCTGAACTTGTTCATTAGTCCTAACAGTTTTTAAGTGGATGCCTTAGGATTTTCTATATACAATATCATGTCATCTGCTCACCTTCCAATAGAAATAGCTTTACTCCTTTCTTTTCCATATGGATGACTTTAATTTCTTTTTCTTGCCTACGTACTCTGACTAAATCTCTAGGAAAATGTTGAACAGAGTTAGTGGGAACAGATACCCTTGTCTTGTTCCTGATATTAGC
>NW_007726499.1:37665-65832 GCF_000696425.1 Galeopterus variegatus | reverse complement strand
ATGAGGCCTGTGGAGGGTAAAGGAGGATGAAAGGCCACAGACAGTGTCTGGCAATTGAGAAGCCCCAAGTGGCTGTCCAGAGCAAACTCTCACAGCTAGAGTAGGTGTTGAGGTTGTCTGTCCAAGGGTGTTCACTACAGCCTTGTTGATAACAGTGAACAATCGAAAATAACTTCTAAGTCCAGCCACAGGAGACAGATAAATAAATTAGGATTCAGCAATGCACAGGTAAAAAACTGATAGCTCACAGTTTTGTCTGGTTTTTAAGGAGAATGAGATTATTTGCTAACATTAAAAAAATTGAAAAGTTTTATAGAAAACAAAAATGTTTAGTTTCTCTTGAACACCAGAAACTCTGGCTATCCTCGGCCCTCATTTCCACCTGGCATGACTTTAGCTGGAGCAGGAAGCAGCTGCCTCTTTCAAATGAGGAAGCCCCTGCAGGTGGCCAAGCTTTCTACCTGGCCAAGGTCACTCACGCAGTTTCAGATCATTCTCTATCAGCTTTGGGGGTAGATCTTCTGTGCATGCTGTTCCCTGTGCCTGAAACATTCTCCCCTTCACCTGACCCATTGCCCTGATAAGTCCTTTTGATCCTTCAGGAATCAGCATAAATGTCACCTCTTCAGGGAAGATGTCCCTAATTACCCTAGACTGAGTTAGGTCGCCCTGTTTTATGTTCTTATTGCATCCTTGTAAAACTCTTCAGTACTGTCACTGAACAAGTATTTGTGACACTCTCGCTTACAGAAAAATTCCACTTAATAAATGTAGAAGGAATGAGGAAACATGAAATTACAACACCAGATCTCTGAAGGCAAGATCCACCCATGGATATTAAACTTAGTGGGTGAAAGTTTAAGAAACATGGTAATTGCGTAGTCTCAAAATATTCTCCCCAAAACAAATTCATTAATTACAAAGGGGAAAATAGTAATTTACGGTGAAGAAACTCAGCAGATTTCACCTTAACCAAGCCACCAAGGTTAACAGAACCAGTAATAAGATACAAGGATACTTCAAACAGTTCACGGAAAGATTCGTATTATCTGTCAACTCTATTTTTTGCACAACTTTTTGAAGTATATTGACAGCATGTGCCCCCTTATATGAAGCACTGAGAAGGGCACGTCGCTTCTGTGGTATGCCCTTCCCAATAAGGCATAGCCTCAATCTAATCAGGAGAAAACATCAGATGAACCCAAACTGAAGGACATTGTACAAAATAACTGAACAGTACTCAACAGTCTTAAGATCATGAAAGACAAGGAGAGACTGAGGAAATGTCACAGACTGGAGGAGACTAAGGAAACATGACAACGAAATGCAGTGTGACACATGGGATCAGATCGTAGAACAGGAAAAAAAAGTGGAAAAGAAAGTCTGTACTGAACAGTATTGCACCAATGTGAATTTCTTAGTTTTCACAATAGTAATACAGTTACATGAGATGTTAATCTCAGGAGAAGCTGGGCGAAAGGTATGAAAACTCTCTGCATCATTTTTGCAACTCTTCTGTAAGTCTAAAGTGATCTCAAAATTTTGAAAATCAGGAAGGTATTTGTGTAATTATTTGCTCAATGACTGTGTCCCCTGCTAGGCTATAAGCTGCATGAGGATGGGGACTGTGGATGCACTGTCTTTTCATCACTGCATCCTGGCATTGTGTAAAGTGCTGGACACAGTGGGTTTTTAATTAACATGAGCTGAATAAACAGATTCATAGTTATTGACATAGAAAAATGCCCATAGCATACAATTAAGTAAGAAACATAGGGCCCAAAACAGCACATATGATATGATCCTGTTTTTTGCTTTGAAAAATTATATGTCAATATTTGTATAAATAAAAAGACTATAAGGATTTAAAAACAAAATATTGACAGTGGCTATCACTAGAAGATAAAGTTATGGGTAATTTATCTTTTCTTCTTTTTCTTTTTCTATATTTTCTAAGCATATTTAAAGTTTCAAGAACTACTTTAATGTGCAGAGAAAAGTGTGTGTGCGCACACACGCACGCACACACACGTACACCATACCCTTTCATTTCAAAAAAAGCCCTGAGCCTGGATTCTTGTGTGTGCACAGACCTGGAGCCAGACCCCGAGGGCTGGGCAGAGGACGCAGGTGTCTGAGCCCTGGGGAATGGTGACCCAGCTGCGTGGTGACTGCAGCCAGTGCAGGTGAGAGGTGCTGAGGGTGGATTAATTTCCCTCCACTTCTCAGCATCTCCATTCAGTCAGCCAGCACTTTCAGACCAAAACTTCTAAACTAGTGTATTAATTTCTAAGGGCTGCCATCACTAATTACCACAAATGGTGTGGCTTAAAACAACAGGAATTTATTCTCTCACAGTTCCGGAGCCTAGCAGTCTGGAATCAAGGTGTCAGCAAGGCCATGCTCCCTCAGAAGGCACCAGGGGTGAATTCTTCCTCACTTCTCCCTAGCTTCTGGGGGTTCCTGGCAATCCATGGCATTCCTTGGTTTACAGCCAAATCACTTCAGTCCCTACCTCTATCATCACATAGCCTTCTTCCCTGTGTCTCCTCTATGTCTCTGTATCCAAATCTCCTTCTCCTTTTTCTTAGAAAAACATCAGATGTTGGATTTAGGACCCACCCTAATCCAGTATGAACTCATCTTAACCTGATTACATCTGCAAAGACCGTATTTCCAAATAAGGTTACATTCACAGGTACTAGGGGTTGGGACTTGAATATATCTTTTTGGGAGATACAGTTCAACCTACTGCTTAACCTGATTACATCTGCAAAGACCGTATTTCCAAATAAGGTTACATTCACAGGTACTAGGAGTTGGGACTTGAATATATCTTTTTGGGAGATACAATTCAACCTACTGAAACTAGAACTGCCCTGTACCCATTTTTTATTACTGTGTAACACACCACTTGGAAACTTAGTTGCTTAAAACAACTACCATTTTATTTGTTCACAATTCTGAGTCAACAATTAAGGCTGGGCTCAGCTGGGAGATTCTTCTGCTAGTCTCACTGAAGTTATTACTGTGGTTGCAGTCTTCTGGAGGCTTGACTGGGGCTGGAAGGTCCAAGATGACCTATTCTTATGTCTAACTCTTGGTGCTGGCTGCAGTCATTCAGTCTAGTGAGGCACAACTGGGATGGCACTTGTCTATTGCATGTGGCCTTTTATGCTCTGTCAGGCCAGCCTAGGCATGTTCACATGCAGCTTGGCAGATTCTAAGATGACAAGAGCAAAAGCTATAAGGCCTCTTGAGGACTAGGCTACTGCATTCTGGGGTCAGAGCACAGGCAAGCCCAAGTTCAGGGTGTAGAAAAATTAGACTAGACCTGTTCATGGAAGGAGCAGCAGACTCATGTTATAAAGGCATGAACATAAGGATGGGAGGAGTTCTTGAAGCCACCTTTGCAAACAGTCTACCATAGACCTCGAGTTCTGGGAGGATAAGATGAACAGATCCAGACCTTGCTCTTAAGAAGCAAGTGTAGCAGCTGGCCATGATGCACTGAAGAAAGTGCCATGTGTTAGAGGCACAGGAGAAAACAGTAAGTTTGCTGGTGTGTGTGGAAGTAGTTATTAGGAGGTGAAAACTGAGCTGTCCACTGGCCCTCTAAGTTCTGGGTCAAGGTCCCTTTCATCTGCATCTGGTTCTGGATAATGACCCTCCTGTCCTGGGCCTATGGCTCCAGTCACAACCTAAGATAATTACTGCTGGGGATCATAATTTAACCCTAAAGCAAGGATGGCATAATATCAAGTCCCAAAATAAGCAGCTATGTTTTCATGGACAGTGCTGACTGAAGCAAGAGAAGATTTCCCAGCAAGAGAGCTGGTGCAGAAATGGGCTTAGAGTTATTCCCTCACAGGTGAATACTTGCCTGCCCTTTTCCCCAGTGACTGCTCAGGAGAGGTTCAGCTTCTCATACTTATGTGGGAGGAACACCTCCAAGGGCACATATCTAATATGTCATATGGAGGTGGAATCCTGGCTGCATTTCTCTGCTGTGTGATTTCAAGCCTCTTTCCTCATCTGTGAAACATAGGCTTAAAGGACATTTTTAAGAACTGATGAGAATGATCTGCAAACACTCCAGAAGTTGCACCATCATCTGTAGAGATGTGTGTAGCTCTTGCTCATTCATTTATTCATTCCTTAATTCACATCATATTTAGCTTTGTTTCGTCTGCCCAAAGCAGGATCCTCCTTCTCCTAAGATCTGCTCCACACCCTTCTCCAACCTTGTGCTTTGAGTAGGAACTGCGGTCTTATTAGATACCCGCCTCAGAGTGGTCCATCCAAGGTTGGGCAACTGGCATTCTTCTCTGGGATTTTTTAATGTGAGAATATAAAGAAGTTGACGAGTTTCCCCCATGGATTTGCAAGCAGAAAGCTCTGGGTGCATTGGTGGTTACGTTCCTCCCCATGGGGAGGAAGCGGAGGAGGGGCAGAAGTGAATCCTGGTGCAGTGTCCGTCCTCAGTTCCAGTTGTCTCTGAGGCCCACCCACATCCCCTTCTTCCTGCAGTTATGAGACTTTTCCCAAAGAAACTTCATTTTGCCTAAACTTGTAACCAAAGGAATCTTGACTAAGACTGCTGATTTGTTCAATGTCTGTTGAGCAATTTCATCTGCCAAGCCCCGGACATACAACAGAGAAAACTTGGATCCTTTCCTCTGAAAGATCATAGTGCAGAGATGAAAATGAGCAGTGTGATGGGGGTCACCACAGTCATGGAACAGAGCAAGCATGCTCCACTTTGCTTAGAGGAATCTGCAAGGGCCTCATAGGAGGAGGCACCTACCCTGAGCCTTAGGTCTGAGGGTGAGTTGCCCAGTTTGAAGGGGAGGGGGTGGGAGAGATCATGGGACTGGGGACACAGCTTGTATAAAGGCACAGGATGTGGATTGACACAGGCCTGCTGGGGAACAGAGGCATTTCCTGGGGCTGGGGCTTGGGTGGAAGAGGCAGGGTCAGATCAGGAGGGCCCTGTGCACCAGGCTTGAGAGTACAGTGGTAGTAGGCATTCTCTAGAGGTTAGGTTCAGCCAGGGTCATCCATACCTGTAGGAAGAGGTGTACCAGGTGGGGCACAGGGGCTGGCAGAACTGCTTACAGCATGCTAGGGTGGTTACCCAGTTTCTACCTTCAGCCTTCACCCTGCACCTTGGAGTACTCACCTGGAGTTGGTCAGCAGGTGAGAATGGGGCTTAGCTGTGTAGACATACAGCCTCCTTGAGCACCCTCATGCAAGGACAGCAGCAGGCACAAGCCAGCAGTGCCATGGTGGGCTGGCTTCACTGCAGGTACCATGCCCTCTGCTCCCATGAGAACCTGGAGCAGGCTGCCCTGGCAACAAGCATATCTTCTCACAATTTAAAAAGTAACAAGTGAGCCCCTTTGGTTCAGACAGGAGGGAAGCAGGGAATTTAGTGGGGGAGGACCTCCTTGGAGGCTGCCTCAGCCGGCTAGAACCAGAGAGATGGCCTTTCTCTAGGGGTAGGAGCTCTTTGCTCAAGTAGTTCCCGAGTGACTGGCACCATGCTGGGGGTTTAGTATACCAAGCAGAAGGGCCCTTGCTCCAGGGTCTGCCAAGAGGACAGCCCAGGTGGAGCCCATCACAGGGACACAAGAGTAGGTGGTCAGCTCCAGGCAAAGAGGCTGTCTAGACACATGCACCCAAAGCTGTGGTTAGAGGTCAATAAGCATCACAGAGGCCATCAGGAGATGGTGTGAGCTGATAAAAGGCACCAAATAGCCAGAGAGTCTGCAAAGGTTCAAATATATCTTCCTGGACACTGCCACAAAGACCCCATTTGTCCCCCTACCCCACATAGCACCCTGCCCAGCCTCCTGTAATAACAGGTGACGTGGTTTTGTAAATTGTTTGCCTGCCAGGCCATGAGAGCAAGAGGGCAGGGCCTGGCTCATTCACACTGCAGCCCAGCTGCAGCCTAGGCTAGTGGGGGCAGAGGCAGTGCGGCGGGGAGCTGTTAGTGATTAAATCATTTCAGAAGCTTTCACGGGGACATTAGGGGAGTTAGCAGTGGGTGTTGGGGCCAGGACAGCCCCAGAGACTGGAGGACAAGATCTCAGAAAAGGGCCACAGGACATACAGCAAGCTTGAATCAGGAAAGCTTGATCCGAAACAAGCTCAGGGAGAGGGGAGGGTCAAGTCAGACCACGATGTCCTGCCAGGAGTGTCCCAACAGAGGAGGCCAAGAGCAGGGAGGACAGAGATGCAGGGAGGTGATGGCCCTGGGATGGGAGGAACCCACAGGGGAGGGGGTTCAGGGGAGAGAATAGGGTCTCAGGGATCTGGGCCCCCATAGAAGAGCCCTAACAGGATCAACAAAAAAGATCTCAGGTCTGGCCTGAACCAGATGATCTCCATAACACCCACGATGATCAAGGCCCACACCTAGGCTCAGTGAACCCCCAGGAGCAGGGATGGCCAGGGCCCACACTTAGGAGGCTGGGTGAGCTGGTACCTGGCAAAATAGAGTGGACCCTGCGATCAGACCAGTGAGCATGCAGGACCCTGCAGGCTGAGAAGGGACCTGCTGGGTTATTACTGTGGGATCCTCAGTAACTTGTCGGGAGCATTGCACTGGGGCCCACCCAGTGGTGCATGGGTTGGCAGTGAGAGGATGGAGCTGTGGCGCTGTGGGCAGGGAGGGGCTTCCAGCAGGGATAGAGGTCAGAGCCACTCCCCTCCTGGAACAGCAAGTGGAGGGTGAGAAGTTCTTTCTGTGTGTCCAGGTGGCCTTTTAGTACCACGGCCAAGTGCTCAAGTGCTCAGGGCAGAGGGGAAAAAAGTGATTCACCAGGTAGAGAAGAATGAGAGGTGAGGCTGGACAGGGGGTCGGCCATTCCAAGGGTCAAGAAGCCGAGGCTGGAGTTGAATGCTGTTTGGACTTCTTGCAGGGCACCAGGGAAGGGCTTCAAGCAGGGAGCAGCAAGGTCAGGTTTGCATTTTTGGAAGACCTATACACTCACCCCATCTGCCCCACCATCCTCCCCTCCAAGGCCCACGGTGCATAGCACCGTGGTATTTCTTCAGCATCTCTGGCCTCAAGCTCCCAAAAGTGACCTCCAGAAGGGCTGGGGGAGGCAGACAGGGCAGGAACAGGCAAGTTGCCCATAGGCAGCTCTACCCCTGGGGGGCACCCACTCCAGCAGATTCCCTGCTGGGCAGTGACCATGGGATGGGTCAGGCTCAGGCTTGCCCAGACCCAGAATCCCTGGGCATGGGAGGAATCAAGACCACCGCCACCACCTCCACCACCACCACCAAGCCCTGGGCCTCACCCAGAATGGAGTACCCTTCAGAAGCCCATTGGCTTCTCAATGTGCTGGGCCTGGCCTTTAAGCCCTGCCCATCCCTCCTGGCCCTCCCAGCCCTGGCTTCCCGTTGGGCTGGTCTGGCCTAGCTAGAAGGCCCCAGCGCCACATTTTGGGCCCTGCCCTCACCTGTACCTGCATCAGTGCTGCTGCCCGCCTCCCACCTCAGGCTTAAGGAGGAGCCTACCCTGAGCCTTGGCTCCTACCAGCTACTCGGGGCTGCCCCATCCCCATTGCCTGCCAGGCAGTCTGGGCTGGGCTGGGCTTCTGAGCCCTGTCCTTCTCCCTCCCCACCACTGCCCAGCTCAGCATCTGCCAGGGATGCCCGGGTTCCCAGCACCCACCTCGGCTAGGCCACACTGCCATTCCTCCGCACAGATCCAGCTGGAAGAAGCCAAAATGATGTACAGGAAGCGGGTAAGATCCCCAGCTCCTCCCCGCTTCTGCAGGATTCCTGCTACCCCTCACTTGCTCCCTGTGGCAAGACCAAGCCACGGTCTACATCACTTCCTCTGTCCTCCTGCCAGAGAGATTTTTACCATGTGGGACTTGGGGACAGGGGATTGATCACTTTCAGTGAGAAGGATGACACAGCCTACAGTTCCCCACAAGAGGAGGGAGGGAGGGGGACACCAGAAAGACGCCCAGGGCAGGCAAGAGGGAACAAGGAGCCACATGTCCAAACATTATTTCCAGCACCCCCTCTAGTACCGTGCTAGGCACAGGCAGTGCAGCAGCTCTGCTTTGGTGGAGCTCAAGCCAGCCAGAGGCTGACACAGGAACCAGCGATATGTGGAGCAGGTGTTTATGAAGTAGGAAGCAGAGGCTCTACAGGAACACAAAGCAAACACCTGTGATCGGGATAAGCCCAGAGAATCTCGTGGAGGAAGAGCATCTCGGTGGGCCTGCAGGTTGAGCTGGCGAGGTAGAGAAGGGGAGTGAGGATAGGAGGACAGTCCAGGGTGAGGTGAGGGAGAGCAAGGTACAGGGAGGGACAGGCAGACGTTATACACGGCCAGAGAGTGGAGGGCCTAGAGAGAGGGCGGCCAGGACAACGTGGAGCCCAGGAAATGCTGCTGCCTGGAAGGGGGCTCTTTGGTCAGATGGCATGGTTCCTGCCAGGTTCCCGAGCATGCCCCCAGGACAGTGTCCTCCAGACTACTCTCTCCTGCTGCCGTCCATGACCCCTAGACCATAACTCCAGTTAGAACAACAGGAGGAGTGTGCCATGTGAGCTATTATGTCTTTCCAAGACCTCCAGCCAAGTGTACACTTCATTCTCACTAACAACATAAGGAACTTATTTTGCAGATAGGCTTCTGAGGTTCAGAGTGGCCAAGGAACTTGACTGAAGTCACACAGCACATCAGGCATAGAGGAAGTTCAATCCTGTCCAATGCCAAAGCTCTGGGCAGTGTTAATAGGTATCACACACACATGTCACACACATACACAACAGATTCCCTCGTCACATAAACTTGGGCAGTGTTGGGTTCAATAAACTCACACAGACACTTTTCTGCAAGACTTTTCAGAGCCTTTAATGTGCTACTTGGTGAGAGACTGTGTAGCATGGAGAGATGCAGTCGGGCATGTACTCCTTTTGTCCCTGATGGAGCCACTGTCTCCACGGAGCCCACAGGAGGGCCTGCTGATCTAGACTGTAGGCTCACAGACGGTGCTTTGGAGGCCTCTCTGCTTTACATCCTTTGTGTCCATTTTAGCACTGCCCCTCGTTGCTTTTCCCTTGCGTTTGGGAGGGTTGGTTTTTAATTGGATGTTTTGCACGAGCATGGGTAGAGGAGAATGTGGAAGCTCCCCTGACCTCTGGCCTTCACAAGAGACTTCTCCATGCCATGCACATTGCCCACGGCTTTGGATTGCCTGTGTGGATGTGGCTGTGGTTCAGCGATGTGCACTACCAGACTAAGGAGCCATTCAGGATCACCGAGGGCACCAGTATGTCTGGGGAAGGCTTCCAGGAGGCGGTGGCATTTTATCATCATGAGGGTAGGTGAGAGAAGAGTAAAGGGCAAGAGCAAAGGCACAAAGGAAGGAAGCGCAGGGGTTGTGGGGCCGAGGTTTGGGAGAAGCCTGGAGGAGGAACTGGTACCACTGGTGGAGGCCTTGTATGCAACAGGGGATCTGGACTTGGATTTGGGGACAGCAGAACCGTAGAAGGTGCTTGAGACAGGGGTGACTTGAACAGATCCACAAACAATTCCAGCCTGGATTCACTCCCAACAGAAGAGATTCCTGACATTCCTTCCTCCCTGTGAACTCCCAGAACCTGCCCCCCACCCTCCCTACCATGTGACCCGTCTCACTCCTGCTGTAGTGTGCCAGCTTGGGCCCAGCCACCTCCTACCTTGGCCTCCCTCCCTAAGTCTCCTTGCCCTGGCATCTCTGTCCCTCCTGCTCCCCTCCAGGATTCTGTGGACAGCCTCCCACTGCCCTGGCTGACAACCTTGCCACAGCCAAAACAGCCATCAGCATCCACCATCTCTCTGCTCACCAGGGATGGCCCCCAGTGCATTGTTTAAAAGGGTGGTGGCTCTGGGGCACCAAGCAATGGCTGGGGCATCAGGGAGATGCCAGCAGGTGGCCCCCCTACTCCAGAGAACACAGGATGGCACTCTCTCCATGGCCTGTCTGCTCTCCATCTCTGCACTCCTGGAGCCCATCCCTGGTCTCTGGAAAAGGAGCACATCTACCAGGCCAAAGACTGGCCCTCTGGGTCACCCTCCCAATAGGTAAGGGCCAAAAGCTGCCTGGCGGGGAGAGGGTGGAGACAGAAGAAAGAGACCTGACTGAGGGCAGCAGAGGGCATGGACCTCATCCCTGGGCTGTAAGGACCCAGGTGGCTGGGTTAGGGCTGCTGTCTCCTATGCCCTCTGGGCAGGGCTGGAACCAGACTGGCTGCCTCCAGGGTTCTGACTGACACATCCTTCCTTTGATGGGTTAGTGCTTTCATGTGGTTGTCCTTGGCCTCAGAGAGGTGGCTTTTCCCATCTCTGCTGGAATCCTGGGGACAGGGTCACTGTGGTAAGCTCATGACAGCCTGAAGAACTGCTCTCCAAGGTCACCAGGCCCTCTTTCTACACAAGTCCCAACCCTTCCAAATATCTGACATGCTGTAACACTCTCTCCTTGGAATCCTCTCTCCCTTGGCTTCCGGGAAGGGTCAGTAGCTTGAGAACCTTGTGAATCTGCCGTCTAATTCCCTACTGGCATGTTAGGTATTTTTACAATTGTTCTAAAATCCCATTATCTCAGCCTTCTGAACAGGCTCAGTGGCTCGTGCTGACTGAGTACGTGACTGGCCACCAACCGGCCCCCTGTTGTCCGCACTCACGGGACGCCAGAGAGATCCAGGCTGTGGCCGCACAATCCGACACTCTCCTCTCTGGAGGCCGGGCCATGGGAAAAGCACAAGGATAACAAAACTAGAAAGGAACGGTCTTGGCCACACAGGATAATTGTAAACACTAAATGATGTTTCAAAGAAAAACAGAAGTAAAATTACAGAGTTGATGAGCTGGGAGGAGCTCAGAGTTAATTCTACTTATTCTCTCTAGCCAGCGCTGACCACAGGTATAATTTTACACTTATCTGTGTTGTTATTTGCTTAATTCATTCAACAAATATTTATTGAGCACCCACTATATTCCAGGCACTATTCCAGATGGTTGTGCTATACCCCTGAACAAAGCAAAGACACTGCCTCCGGGGGGCTTACATTCCATGGGGGCAGGGGGAACAGTAAACAATAGACATCATAAAGAAGAAAATGACAGAAAATGTTAGAAAGTGCTAAGTGCTGGGGAAGACAAGTGTCAGAGGAGGTAAAGCAGGGCTGGGGGCTGGAGCAGGTGGCAGCCATCAACAGAGTGACAGAGGGGACCTCTGGGGAGGAGTATCCCAGAAGGGGCAGCTAGAGTGGAGGTCTGAGGAGGAGCCAGGCAGCTGGAGAGAGCAGAGGGCAGGAAGCAGGCCTGCTCACTGGCTCACCGTAAGGACTCTGGCTCTTATGAGAATGAAATGGGGAGCACGGCAGATGAGGGGAGTGCTGTGATCGGCTTTCACGCCTGAGGGAGCCCCAGGAGGGCAGGGTCAGGCTGCCACCCATGCCTAGCATAGGACATGGCACCTGGCAAGAGCCCCAAAATTCCAGTGGGATGAATGAATGAATGAAAGGAGAAATGAATGAATCCAAGCAGAGACTATGTCCAGACAGGTAGGCCTGTAGGTACATGTGGACAAATGTATTTCCAGTCTGGTCATTGTATCTGGACCAGAGAGTCCTGTCCTTTTCACTAGGGGAGCTTCTCAAAGACCTCGTACCCAGACCCCTCCCCAGAAGCTCTGATTCTCAGGTTGGAGTGGGAGGTCCTGAGTGGCATCCAGCATTATTCTCATGCGTACCCACTTCCCAGAGAGAAACAGCCACGTAGGCATTCTCAGACACCTCCAAAAACTCAGCACCTGGCACCATACCAGCCCCAGAGCACACATGTGATGGATGAACATATGTTTGTGGACTGAATTCACGGGTGTATAAATGCATGGATAGAGCTAATGGATTGGTCTTTTCCATTTTCAAGTCCAGTGTTTGGGATTGTATAAATAAATAGCTTTCCAGAGACTAAGAAGCCACTTCCCCTGAAATGTGCCATTACCGCTTATCTGCGACTCTTCTGCTTTATTGGCTTTGACGAGATCTGCCCTAACCAAGGGGGAGCCTGGGGATTTCAGGGGGTTCAAAAGCAGATTGCCATTGATAACCCAGTGTGTTTCTGCAGAGCTCTGAGTGGCAGGGCCTCTTCTCAGATGAGAGGGTTGCTGAGGAATGAGGCTCTACCGGACAGCCCAGTGCCCCCAAGCGAAAGGACGCTGAGCCTGGGTAGCACAGGCGTGGGGTGGTCAGAGGGGTGGAGGGAGGCGGCCAGTTAACTTCCCTTTCCATGCAGAAGGGACTCACCCACATTCCAGAGACAGGGGCCAAATTCTGCCTGCAGAAAATGCTGGGGCGGCAAAGATGGTCCTGTCTTCCCTTCCTTCTCATTTTGCCCCTTGGCCCACCTGCCCTGCTCCAGAGCCTGGGGTCCCAGCTCAGGGCACCTGGTCTCAGATTCCTGGCCTCTTGCTTGCAGGTGCTGGCTGCCGGAGATTCTTGCATGTAAACAGTAAAGAGACTCTTATTATCTTGACATACTTGGAATAAGCACGGCCAATTTCTTCTCTTCCCAGAATTCAATAAAGGCCAGAAATTCCACAAGTCATCTGACTCAACTCTATTTTCTCCTTCCTCTTGCTATTCCAACCCACCCTTGTGACCTTGAAAGGGCCACCCCAGGATCCAGTGTTCCACAGCCAGGCTTGCGACTGCTGCAGCACCTGATAGCCAGAACGAGTCCCCTGACACAAGTGAGGCCAGGGACCCACCTAGTACACCCACCACAGGGACAACTCTGTACTCAGGAGAACAGGTGGCAGGTAGCTAAGAGCCTTGCACAAAAGTCAGGCAGCCAGGGTTCAAGTCCTGGCTCCTCCACATATCAACTGTCTGGCAAATGAGTTACCCTCTCTGAGCCTCAGTTTCCTCATGCCTAAAATGGATGTGTCAATAGTTTCTTTCTCTTCGGGTGGCAGTGAGGATAGAATGGGTAATGCACAGTGAGCACTCGGGCCAGCCTGTGGCTCACTCGGTAGAGTGCGGTGCTGAAAACACCAAGGCCACGGGTTCGGATCCCATATAGGGATGGCCGGTTCGCTCACTGGCTGAGCGTGGTGCTGACACAGTGAGCACTTCATGAGCAATAGCTGTAATTATTGCAGTGTATTTTCACTGGTACTGAGCACTTGTCTTATACCCCCTACTGTACAAGCTTCCAGGATCTTGAACATGCTCCGGGCCTTCAAAGATCACCTCAGCAAGGAGACAGACAAGGTTTTGAAGGTTGAGTGGGAGTCTTTCGGACAGACGAGGGGATAAGGATATCACAGGTAGAGGAGACAGTACATTCCAAGACTCAGAGGCCCAGCCAGCAAGCTGAGTTTGGAAGTCCAGGGTGTAGGAATTGAAAATGGGAAGAGGACATGGGTGACAGGAAGGCCGGCAAGACGGGCAGAGTCCATCCTGGGCCTTTGAGCCCTTGCCAAGGGGAGGTCTGGACTTTTCCCTAAGGGCACTGCCCTGCAGTGAAGGATGAACTGTCGGGGTTTCCTTTTAGGCAGCCCTCTCTGGCCATGGTGGGAGGGGACAGGGCACACTCTGGAAGAGACCGAGGCTGGGTCAGAGTCAGGAGACAGACGCAGGGGGTCCCGCGCTTCAGTCACCCCCCTCCTCCTTCCTGGTGTGTGACATATCCAGGGACCACCTGACAGATGGCTTGTGTAACATTTCTCTTTATGCTACTTCATTCTCTAACTGTTCTATGTCCCTTCTGTTGTACCATTATAGCCACTATTTCATTTTTTTCCTAATATCTATGAAAATACTACACTCTTAAAATGAAAAGTGTATGTCCACTTGTCACTGGAAGTCACCAGTGACATCTGACTCAGGCATTGGAACCATGGATCCTGTGAACATAGGAGGACCTGATTTTGGGGTGAGGGGAAGGTTGGGAGGATGCTGGTCAAAGGTCACAAAATTTCAGTTAGATAAGAGGAACAAGTTGAAGAGATCTGTTGTACAATATGGTGACTACAGTTAATAACAATGTATTGTGTATTTGAAAGTTGCTAAGAGAGTAGATTTTAAGTGTTCTCACTACAAAAAAATTATATGTGAGGTAATGCATGTGTTAATCAGCTGAACTTAGCCATTCCATGGGGTGTACGTATTTCCAAACATCATGTTGTATGTACACCATAAATATATATCATTCTTATTTGTCAATTAAAAAAAGAAATTAAAAAAAAAAGAGTACCTGAGCCCAGACCATGAGAGCTGAGACAGGAGAAAGGTCTACTCGCTGTGTGGTATCAGCCAGGGTGGCCCCCAAATCCGCACTTCCACCTTCAAGGCCTTCCCCTTCAAGGCTTCGGTGGCTTTGCTCAGGCTGGAGGTGCACACACTATTGGAGACAAGCCCTCCCCGCCTCCACATACCCATGGAGACTCAGGCGGTCAACATGAGCACCCCTCCTGGTCTACAGCATTTGGCCTCCAGCTCTGCTTGGGGCACAAGCAGGCAAATGCGCCTCCCCTACAGCAAAAGATATGTAAGCAGACCCAAGGATGACTCAGTTTGGAATCCTTTGTGGGTAACTGGATTGTGCCCTATAAGTGAACAATATGCAGGGGGAGGGAGGGGGAGAGGAGGGAGAAAGGCAGGCGGGAAGGGAGGAAATGGGCCATGTGACTTATCTTCACAAGAATCCCGTGAGGCAGGAATGGCTGTACCCATTTTACAGATGAGGAACCAATTGCATTAAGCTACCTGTCAAGACCACTTGTAGTGAGAAATAGAATGAAGCTACTAGTCCAGATCTGTCTGACTTTAAAGCCACTGCTTTCTTTTAAAAGAATAAGATTCCTAACCCCACCACTGTAACATAGGAACTGTTATCTTTTTAAACCCCCTTCTAGTCGCTTCTTGTTCAGGTGCCAAAAAATTATGTGTCTTCCTTTTTATTCACTTAACATTATATCATAAACATTTGTAATGTTGCTACATAGTCTTTATAATAATCACTTTTACATAACATTCCACCCTGTGGACATATCATGACTCACTCGGCCATCACTGAGTATTTTGGTTGTTTCAACGTCTCAGGATTAGAAATCCTCCCCCCCTACACACACACCCTTCCCCAGTCAGACCCCCCTGACATGAGTCAGGGTTCCCACCTGCCCAATGTCTGAAGGTTATGTAGGTCACTGGGATCTGATCGTGCATGTCATAATGTGGCAAGACATTCTAGAGTCCCTCAGAAAGAAGGCTGGAGCCACTTAGAAAGTTATGTCCTCTGCTCCCTCCTCCTCTGCTTTGCCAGGACTGGCACTGCCCCTAATCACTCAGGCAGCGAAATGGGAGGTGGTGTGGACTGGGGAGGCCAAAGTCAGGCTGAGGTGGGATCTTGCTGCTGGTGCAGGCAGCCCTACACTCAGACATCTCAGGAGCCACAGGGCACCCAAATGCCCCCAAGGGCTGATCAGCAACGGTTCCAGCACGGGACGGGAGCCAGATCCCTGCAAAGGGCCCAAGGCATCGCTTGGTACCCACTCCCCTGAGAAGCCCCTTCCAGAGAGTTCTGTTTCCTTCCCCCTTGGGGAACACAGCCACATCCCGAGCTAGCTCCCCAACAGTTCCAGGATGGACTCTGGAAGCAGAAACCTTCCTGGCAGGAAAACAGACAGGCACAATCACCTAAGGTGAACGGCCAAAGATCACATTTTCAGGATGCTTCTCTGTTTTATCTGTTTGCAAAGCAGATATTTGGAGAGGTTGGGCTCAGAATTGCTTCATGGTTGCCAGTCCCATGGGAAATGGTTCACATTCTTAGCATAGTTGCAGGGCTGTGAAGCAACAGAGATGACTGCTCCGAGACCTCCCCGGGACAGAGGAAAATGAACCACCACCTCGGCATCTCTTCTTGGAGGAGATCTGCGATGGGACACACTGGACATTCTTTCCAAGAAGGCTGGGCGGTGGGAAGTCTCTAAAGGGGTTGTTTGGAGAGAGAGTCATCACATTACTTATGCAAGCTCAGAACTGAGAGTGCTCTCAAGTCGTGTTATCCACACCCCTGCCCAGAGAAGCACACCAGAGCCAGCAGAAATGGGCTTGGGAGATGGCCACAAAGCACAGATAAGAGAGGCTTTCTCTGGCCAGTGGGATATCAATTTCTTCTGGGTACTGTGCTGTTTGCATATTTTCTTTTAATAAGGAACATATATCCACTTTAAAACAAAATCAATAAAGTTATTTTTGAATAAATAACTAAATAAAAAGGGCTCAGGGCCGGGACATCTTATCTCCTGCCCTGATAGTAAAGTCAGGGCACAGCAATCTTTCTTGTCAGAAAATCATAATGTCAACCCCGCGTGCTCTTTCCTGCCACCGATTCAACAACCTGCTGCACTGCTGAAGAGGAGGTAGGGTAGAGCAGTGGCCTCCTTGAGGGTGGGGTCAAACCTGTGCCTATTGCACATCCACCTTGGGACACACTGGCTGGTGGCCAGCAGCCACACCTGCAGAATTGCCTGAGACCACTCAGCGGAGAGAGCCTCAAAAGGCAGGTTGGACTTTACTCGGGCCCTGCCCAATGCCAAGAAATGCAGGGAAAGAAAATCCCCTTCAGGCGCCACCTCTGTAGCCAGCACACAGGTCCCCTGCCCAGCTGGTGTGTGTCATGTGCCCTCAGGAAGCTCAGCCCGAGGCCCTCTAGAAATGGCCACAGCTGGACAATGGGGGCCTCATTCACTACTTCTTCAAAGCTTCAGGAAAACTCCAGAAGAGAGGCAGTGATGGCAGAGGGAAAGCTGGGCAGCTTGTTGCTTGAGCGCAGAACAGGCAGAGAAAACCTCCTGGGAACCTGAGGCTGGGTGTGAGTGGGACTGCAGAGAGGCGTGGCCCTGGTCCAGGAGGAGGGAATGCAAGGCATGCCTCAGAAGCATCAGAGCACAGCAGGTGTGTGCCAGAGGGCTGAGCAGGACAGAGCCCTCTCCCTGCCTGAACCTCCCGAAAGCAGGGGTTCTCTGCCAGGCCACCCATCAGATAGCACCCAGAGAGCTTTTAAATTTCCCAGGGCCCATGCCACACCCCAGACCAGTTCAATCACACTCTCTGGAGGTGGGACCCAGGTATCTGTATTTTTTAAACTTCCCAGGTAATTAATATATTCTGCCAGGCTTGAGAACCAGTGCTTTAAAGAGATATCTGATGCATCCAGGCTCATCAAACAAAATAGTCACTCAGGGCTCCTCTTGGGTGATTCATCAAGCCACCTGCTCTCAAGAGGCCTTCCTCACTTCTCTAGTCTCTCCAAATCCCTGACATTCTACAAAACCCAACCTCAGTCCCCACCTCCTCATGGAAGCCCTCCCTGGCTTCCCCACCTGCAGTGGGCTCCTTCCTCCAAGGTCCCTGTCACAGGACCTGTGCCACTCACCACATACCATCAGTTGACAGGTATTTGTCAGGTTGGGCAATCTGCTCCCACGGGGCAGGTACTGTGTTGCCCATTATGCTTTCTTGCACTCTGCTGACACACCACCTACCACCATTCATTGCCCACATTCTGTGCCAGTAAGTGTTTTCTGGCTGACTTACATCCTGATGCATTTCAACATTTCAGGCAATCTTGGTGAGAACCGAAAGAATGTCTGATACGAATTAGTGGTTTTATTGTTAATCAGTTGTGGTCATCATGGAGATATGTATGGTAGGAATGGAGTGGTCCACCAGGGTGCAGATGGTCCACAGGGGTGGAAATCGCTGCAGGAAGAACGGCCAACAAAGACCTCTCAGGCTGTCTCTTGGGAATGTATGTGTAGCCCATATATCCCAGCCCTCATGTGGTCACTCTCTGCACTGAACACCTTCAGAGATGTGGCAGTTCCACAGGGTGGTGAGCAACAGGAGTGTTTTCTAGAAACACTTCAAATATTTACTGCAGTCTCTTAAGGAAATTTGAACATGGCAAACCAAACACACACATTTATATTTACTCGCCTTCCTCTAGCCACCAAAAAGCACATCAGAAAAGCTAACATAGGACCGGCCCGGTGGTGCACTGCTACAGTGCGCCGCTTGGGAGCGCGGTGGCGCTCCCGCCCAGGGTTCGGATCCCACATACAGACCGGTTCCCGCTCACTGGCTGAGCGAGGCGCGGGAGCAACACCGAGGGTTGCGATCCCATTGCCGGTCCCGGTCCGGTATGGGCGCGACACTGAGGGTTGCAATCCGTTGCCGGACACGAAAAAAGACAAAAAAAGGAAAAAAAAAAAAAAGAAAAGCTAACACATCGGGCCGGGCCGGTGGCGCACTCGGTAGAGTGCGGCGCTTGGGAACGCGGCGGCACTCCCACCGAGGATTTGGATCCCATATAGAGACCGGTCCACTCACTGGTTGAGCGCGGTGCAGGCGCGACACTGAGGGTTGCGATCCCGTTGCCAGTCATGAAAAAAGACAAAAAGGAAAAAAAAAAAAAGAAAGAAAAGAAAAGCTAACACATCAGCTGAGCCTTGAGGGGTAGAGAGAAACAGGAAGGGTGTCCAGCCAGAGAGACTAGCTGTGATGGGGCAGAGGGACACAGAGCCACCCAGTTCTCAGAAAGGCAAGTAGTCCTGTGAGTGTGGATGTAGGGGAAAAAGGATGAGGGTGGTTAAAAAGAGACTGAAAAGGGCCAGCATTAAAGAGCCTTCAGTCACGGGCTCAGGGAGTGGATTCCAGGTTTTACCATCCAAAGCTTAAGACTGAAAGGTGGTGTGATCGGATCACCCCGGCAACTTGCAAAGGGTAGGAGACCAGTCAGGACACTACAGCAGGACCAGGGGAAGATGGCCAGGCAGAGAAAGGGTGGCAGCTGAGGGATGGCACCGTCAAGTCTATTTGCGGCTGTCAGATAAGATGCTTCTGAGCCTCATGCCCTGTGTGGTGTGTTCTCAGGGACCAACATTGAAGGTGCTCCCATATACCTTACCCAAGATACTTCCAGAGGTCCTGGGCCTGCCTGGCCATGTGAGCCTGTCCCAACTGGCCACTCCACACTGCTCCTCCAGCCTCGGAGCTGAGATCGGCATTCCCCCAGGTGCTGGGAGGGCCACATTTGGCTGCATTCACACACAACCGACATTTTCACTTTATGTCCAAGCCAAAGGACATTTATAGTCACCACCAAAGAGAAAATAAACAAATGAATCTTTAGACTCAGACACTATGAAATACATTTCGGTGATTTTTTTTTCCCACAAAGTAATAGCTCTTTAACTCTAAATTTTATGTCAATTTTTACCAAAAGACCTTAGGAGTTTGGGCTACTTGGGTTTTCCAGGAAGCTGATGCTGAGATGGAGTTAGGAATGCAAGATAACTTAGAGGGGTGGGGGTGATAACACCCGTGTATGAAAGAAAGCGAATGCAGGGTTGGAGTCTTCAGACCTACAGACCTGACAGGCTCTGTCTGACAGGCTCTGACAGGGAACTTGAACAAATATCGCCTGTTAAAGGACACCTGTGTTGGGTAGAAATGTGGAAATGGCAGGCCCTTGTACCACCATCTTGCTTGGCCATGGGCGCCACCCCCAGGAAAAGCATAAACTTGGTCTGAAAGCTGAGTGGACCCTGTAGGAGCCAACAGCTGTAAGCTGCCAGCTGACCACAGCCTTGCAGCAGGGCAGCCCTTTGTTGGAGTAAAACATCCTCTTTTGGACGAGTCTTGGAGCAACACATCTGAGCAATGCATGTTCATGTCTGTCATTGAGTCCCTCCTCCTGCCATCCTCCGGTCTAAGCGGGCCACATCTGGTGTGTTTGAACCCTGTGCATCTGTCTCCATAGGGGTCCCTCTTCACTCTCTCCATCACCTTCCCCCTGCCTCCCACCTCACCAGGCAGAGGACACCTCTGTCCAGGGATCTGTTCTGTCCTCTCCCTCCCACCACTTCCCAACACTCAAGCCTGTTTCCTTTGTTTGTCTCCTCATAATACTCTGTCTAAAACCCACTACAAGCAAAATCAAAAGATATGACTATCTGTACCACCTGAATTACCCATAGCTAATCTCCCTAAGACATAAAAAGCTCAAGTTACAGACATAATCAAATAGAAAAATGAGCAAAAGATGTGAATGGATAGTTTATAGAAAAGGAAGTACAAATAACCTTTAGATGAACAGACACTCAACCTGATTCATAGTAAAAGAAATTCAAGTTAAAACTACACCAAGATACCATCTTCACCTATCAGATTGGCAAAGATCAAAAAGTTTGATTCAGCATAGCATTGGCAGGGAAGCAAGCACATTCACAGGCTGCTGGTGGGAATGTGAATTGGTAACACTGTGTGGAGGAAAATTTGGCAATGCCTCCCTAAATTACAAATTCCCATGACCTTCAAAAGGCAATAGAATGTAATGGTTAAGAGCATGGACTGGAGTCAGAACACCTTGGTTTGAATCCCAGCTCTGCAAGTCATTTAATTTCTCTGTGCCTCGGTTTTTCTCACCTATGAAATGTGATGATAGTAATTCTTACCTCTGGAAATCATTATGAGGATTAAAATACATTAATTATTGTAAAGCATTTAGAACAGTTCCCAGCTCTTAGTAAATACCATGCAAATGTTAACTATCATTATTATTAATTGACCCAGCAATTCCACTGCTAGGAATTTATCTTACAGATATATATGTGCTAAATGAGTGTACAATGTTATTCATTGCAGCATTGATGTAATTGAGGAGAAGACTGGAAACAATCCAAATGTCCATAAATAGACTAAATTAGTTATGGTGCATGTGTAAAATACAATACTATGCAGATAAAAAAATAACAATGAAGCTCTTTAGTACTGATCCAGTGTGTACAGAATGCTACTGTAAGTTTTTAAAATAAGGGAAGTAGTATAAACATGACTCCATATTCCTTTATCCACAATTATGAAATTTAAAAATTTCTGAAAAACAAGAGTTTTTTAAAAAATAAATGACACAAACACATTTACTGGCAAAACCTGAACTGAATTGAACTGACCTGAGGCTGATTATGGCTTTATTTATCCTACTTGGTGCAGAAATACTAGCGTGTTTTATCACAGATTCTGTTGGGAGTATGACACAGTATACACATACTATCTTTCTACACTTCTTAAATTCCAGATTCCAAAATATACCTGCACCCAAGGGTTCCAGATAAGGGATTGTGGATCTGTAAGATTATTTACCTTTTTTTGCATTAAAATATCTCTTGAAGTAATACACAAGAAACTAGCACCAGTTGCCTCTAATAAAGGAGCTGCATGGCTGTGCAACAGGATTGGGAGAGAATTTTCACTATATTTCAGTCTAAGAATTTAAAGAGTAAATGGATATTTGACTTATGCAAAAAATAAATAAATACCCTTGAAGACCTTCTCAGCTGCTGGCCATCCTAAAGCCCGACCTGCCCTCTCACTGGTGCTGGCTGTGGCAGGCTGCCTGGGAACTCGGACCTGGGAAGCAGGGATGGAGGGTGGGGGCAGGTGGGACGAGAGCCTCATCTCTGACTCACCCTGCTGCCCTGGCATGGTGTGAGGCCTCCTCCCTAGAAAAGTGGAGATAATGAGAGTGACTCAGTGGCAAGCACTCCAATGGGCCGATGGGCAGGGAAGCCAGGTCCCCTAGTGAGCCTCCTCCTGTGCACCTTCCCCCCGAGAAGGGGCCAGGGCTGCCCCTCCAGACCACATTTCCCCAGCAGAGACCTGGGGCAAGGGTATCAGATCCCAGAACTGAGGGGGCATGAGCTAAATGCCTGTCAAGTTCCCAGTACAATAAATGGGGCAAGAGTGCATAGCAAGACAAGTGGTGGTGAGATTACAGAAACCTGGCATAGAGGAAAAATTCTAAAGGCTTCCATCAGGAAGAAAACAAGTCATGTATTGGAAAACAGGAATCAGACTGGGGAGGGCTGCAAGTTTGACCAGTGGAGTAGGCAAACTCAGGAATTTTTTAACTTGTTAAAATTGAGATGTTTCTTCAATGCTTTATATAGGCGGTTGAATATAGGAGTCTGGAATTTTAGGGGTTTTAATGCAATCTTTTCTTTTTTTGTAGGTCTCCCCTCCCCATAACCTATGTAACAACCTAGTATGTATCCTTCCATATTTTTCTCTATGCCTATATATGCAAATATATGAGAACATATGTATATACACACACACACAAACCTGTACATATGCATATATACATAAATATATACACCCACACCCATACATAGCCATATGTTTATGATATACACATATGCATACACATGCATATAGCCATATGTAAACATAAACATGCACACACAAGCATATAGCTATGTATACATAAACATATGCACACATAGATGTACATATATGATATACATATATGCACACACATAGCCATATGTGTACATAAACACGCACACACAAGCATATCCCTATGTGTGAGTTTGCTGCAGCCTTGAGAATGCACCTCCTCATTTTTCACTCACAGGAGTTTTTCCCCATAAATCTTTTTTTTTTTTGTCCTTTTTGAGACAGGCTGCACCGCGCTCAGCCAGTGAGCGCTGTGAGTACACCAGTCATCCCTATATAGGATCCGAACCCGCGGCGGGAGCACTGCTGTGCTCCCAGCACTCTCCCGAGTGCACCACGGGCTCAGCCCATTTCCCAATAAATCTTCTGCAAGTCTAATTCCATCTGGGTGACCGATCCTTGAAGAACCCAGACTAACAAAACATATATATATACATACACACACACACACACACACACACACACACACTTAAGTTTTCAAACATTGTTTTATCTAAATACTATATACATTTTTTTTTTTTTGTCTTTTTTCGTGACCGGCAACGAATCGCAACCCTCAGTGTCGTGCCCGTACAGGACCGGGACCAGCAACGGGATCGCAACCCTCGGTGTCGCACCGGTACCTCACTCAGCCAGTGAGTGGCCGGTCTGTATGTGGGATCTGAACCCTCGGCGGGAGCGCCGCCGCACTCCCAAGCGGCACACTGTAGCAGTGCGCCACCGGGCCGGCCCAGAATACTATATACATTTTTATTTTGTTTTTCTTCTTCATCGATACCTAGTAAAAAATCATCACTGGTCTCTCTCTGTTTCACTCTTTTAATCTTTTGCCACAAAAAGTTAAAAATTTTAATAACATTCCTAAATATGGATGCACCATCATTTATTCAGCCATTTGCCTGTGAATACACATTCACTTTTATTCCAATTTTTGGACACTATGAACAATACTGTAATAATTATTATCTTGTACAGATATTTGAGGACAGATGATAAGGAATGAATTGGTGATCAAAATATACTTATATATAGTTTATATGTTATAATATATAAAATTATTAATTTTAAATAATAATTTTAATTGATTTTTAAAGGCTATAAAAATGCACATTTCCAGAACACTGTAGTGAATACCCCTTTCTCTACAGGTCTGCTAGCAATAGATATTACCACTTTTTAAAGCTGACCTAACCATTTTACTAACTACTAGTGATTTTTCATATTTTTTGGCTCTGAAACTGCTCTTCTACAAATCGCCAGTTTTTTTATTGGGTCGTTTATCTTTTTCTTGACAATTCATAAACATTCTTTGTACCTTTTGTCCTCTAATTTATAAACACAGTTCCCAGATCTGTTTATTGCCTTTGTGCTATCTTTTGCCACAAAAAGTTTAAAATTTTAATCTAGTCAAATATGTTTATCTTTTTTTTTTTTCATAGCTTCTGGTAATTGTTAAGTCTTCCTCCCACCCCATGTCTTCATGGTCAAAGAAGGCTGCTAGGGCTCTGGCCATCACATCTGCATTACAGGCAGCAGGACAGTCAAAGGGACAAGAAAGGTACTCCACCTTTCTTTGAAGACAACTTTCCAGAAATTTCCACACAATGTAATTCCACTTACATGTCATTGTCCATAACTTACATTGCCATAGTTAACTGCAACATTGTCATGACCATCTCTGAGAAATGCAATGTTACACCCATGCTTAGAACCAAGAATACTCTTGTTTCTTTGCCTTAAATAGACAAGCTGAGAAGTGAACTGGAGCCTGGGAACTCACCTCTTAGGAGAAAAAGGGCCTCTCTTCTGGCCCCTCAGGCATCATGCTTAAGACAGCAGACCTACTAAGTCACAGAGAGGCCACTCGGGAGGATCTCAGCTCTGAGGCCTGTGTAAGCAAAAACCCAGAGTGGCTGTAGGCTCCAGAGGTGGCACCTCTGCTTCAGACTCCTCTCCCTTCAGTGTCCTTCCCAGAGATGGGTAAGTGGTTTGTGGCTGGGTGGGGAATAGCTAAGCATGCTGGCATGCTGGGCTGATGGCTTCTGAACTATGGGAAGTACCACTAGGCATTTCCAGGCAGATGGGGGCTTCAGGGAATTACTTATGATTCATGCCAGTCTGTGGGGTGTGTCTGTGCCAGAGAGGAAAACACAACATTGAAAAGACTTTTTAACTGGAATCCCTCGCTCCCTCACTGTCACTCACAAGCTCACTTGTCATGCACTGAGGGCCCAGAGAGGGGGCCAGGCACATCTACCCAGGTCTTCTTCCTACAGTTCTGCTCTCAGTTGAGAAAAGCATCAGTGGAAGGGATAGACCAATGGAGAGCCTCTGGACCTTGAAGAGGCGAGACCTGGAAGATTCAGATGGAGCTGGGAAGCGAGAGACACAGCAAGCCATGCTATGGGGGCCTGTGGATCCTGAGGACAGGCTTGATTCCACCATGTCCCAGTGTGTGCTCTTCTTTGAGTCCCTCGGCCTCTCTGAGCCTCAGCTTTCTCATCTATAAAGTGAGTAGGGGGATAACCCGGCCCTGCTCCCATCTCAACATTTAGAAGGAGGTTGATTTGGCGAGTCCCCCAGTCTCTCGTAGGTCTGAAAGTCCATAATCTAGCTATACTCTACAGACCAGGATGCACTGCTATAATTCTCTGGCTTTTTAAAAATATCTTTTAAGAAAATTATACAAGTATTCCATGTGCACCGTTAAAATAGCCAGGAAACACAGATAAACAAAAAGAAAGTAATAAGATCACCATAATTTCCAGACAAAAGAGGTATTAACATCTGGACATAGGCTCTTACGGAGTTTCCAGTACTGAGATATTTTTAATGGAGCCAAACTTTATGTATGGCTCTGTAATCTGCCTTTTTTCCCCAACAGTATGCCTTGGGTTTCTTTCTATGTCAATAAACAAACTTCACAATATATTTTAAGGCTTGCATGACATTCTGTCAATAATGTATTCAATTCTGAATACTGGATCAGCACGACTGGTTTTTCCTTCCCTCGGGTCCTATCATGGCCCAGCACAGAGCTGTTACAGATCCTGTCTTCATTTAAAATTTTGACATTTTGTTCACCGTGGGTTAATTTCTATTTTTTAAAATGTCACGTTAAAATATTGTTAGTCTTGATTATGGGTGTTTGGTACCCCTCCTTCTCTTGCCTCCCCCTAGTCCCAGCTCTGTGTCATATGGGTAATCCGTACTTTAGGCCACTGATTGTTGGGATCCTTAGGCTGTTTTCAGTTTTTCCAGCTCATTCATCTCTGTATTTCTAGCACCCTGCACGAGGCCTGGCAACTGGTAGGCACTCAATAAATATTTGTTGGAATAAATGAATGAATGAATTGGTAAAGGAAGGAAATACTATAATGGTCATTCCTGTGGCTAAATCTTTGCACACATCCCATGAAGGTGGAAGGAGTGGGTGTCAGGAGAGGAGGAAGAGAGGCAGTAGCTACAACAGGCAGGGAAGCACACCGCCTTGTGTCCACAACAGAAACCAGGGTATATGCACGGGACAGCCCTGGTGGGCCAGGGGTGTCCACTTAGTTTATGCACTACACAGGTCCACCTGAAACCCCCTTTGGATGTCCCCACCATTTCCCAGTGGAGACATCACTACTCTGGCCTGGATCTGGCACAAACAGCTAGAACCAAAACACTGCCACATCCTGCTGTGGGAGCAGCTCACATTCAGGCAGAGGCACACACACCCAGCCCCAAGAGTCCTCCTCACACAGGCTGACTCAGGAGCTCACTTGGAGACTGGACTGCAGGCCTGCTAGCCAGGCCACTTCTCCTGCAGTGCCAGGACTCTGTGGCCCCAGTGTACAGCTGTCTCTCCACAGCAATGGCAACAGGGATTTTCCCAACCCAAACCATTTTAAGTTGGAATTTTAAAATAGCAAAGCCAGAATCCGAGAGGAAATTCTAAGAACATGAAGTAAATCAGAAGAGCAGAGGTGGATGTTTATTTTCCATCCACTGCCTGGTCCTCTGCCTCCCTCCTCCAACCCCAAAGGCTGGGGGAGGGGTCCGGATTCAGATGTCAGCACCACAAAGCTAAAGGAAACCCATCTTCCTGTGTTTGCCAAGGAACAATGCTGGAGAGGCTATTCCAAGGCCTGCACTTTTCCTCTGTACACAAGAATTTAGGTTCCAGAGCATTCCTGAGAGGGGGGCCCTACAAGGAATTTCTGGATGTAAACATTCAGTGACATTTGGAACACACAGAGGTCTCCTGTGCTCAGATTCATATCGACCCATGCCAGGTGAGGATGTAAGCGTGGGTTTGGCACCACCAGCCGAACGGTCTATCCCCAGACCCCCTGAGTCACTACCTGCCCGCACTGCTCTGTGTCCCTGTCCTCTGAGCAATCACCACTCCTTTCCTGGACCACCGCCCAAGCCCAGCCTTCCTGGCTCTGGCCTTCCTTGCTCCACTCATCCCGTCCTCAGCCCACAGGCTATCTTCTCACACCGCACCTCCAAGCCAGGCCCTTTCCTGCTCCAAATCCTCCTCACCTGCAGCACCAGATGCCCTGGATGTCCTGCAGGACCTTTATGACGGCCCCAATCGCACCAGGCTTATCTGCTGCATGCTACCACCCCCCTAAACCAGGGAGGGACAAAAAAACAAGCTCCATGACCAGACCCACATGGTCCTCCCCAGGGATGAAGGGCAGGACAACTGCTTTTTCAGAGGCTGGAACTGCTACCTTGCCAGTGAAGAGGTATGCCAATGCGGCATTATCTCTCAGTCCCCACAATATTCTCCAGGCAGCATAGCATGCTGAGTCCCAGTCCTATTTATACTCCACACAGGCCACTACTGTGCCTCCTGCAGAATGAGGCTCCATAAACCAACCAATATCATAGGTCGACTGAGGCGGACACCCTGATCGTTGCTGTGACTCAGCTCGGCCTTTTGGCAGGTGTAAGGGGAGGGGAGAGCAGACACACACTCTGCTTGGGGGCCACTCAGACCACATGCTCTCCCTTTACCCACAGGTTCCTCTGTCTAGAACACTCTTCCCCCATCTTTTGGGCTAACTCCTACTGGTCTTTCAGGTCACTTTGTAGCTTCCCCCAGGAAGTCCTCTTGAACCTCCAGCCCCAATCTGGGTTATTCTTCTCTGTTCCCCAACACCTTGGGCCTCCCTAGCTCTCCCTGGGTGTTTCGGAGACTGTCTCTAGGACAAGAATGTCAGCCCCTGGAGGACAGAAGATGACTTTACCTCCGTACCCCCAGAATGAAGCTCAGGGGCTGGCACAGTGAATACTTGTCGGATGCTTACTCTTGAGTATTCGGTCACTCCCTGGCCAGTCACATAGGGCCTAACCCCAAACTTTTCCCCTTCCTCCCCCCAGGCCGTCCCCTCTGTAATAAGCCCTGAGAGACGGACACATTTCGGGATCTGAAGCCTGGGCCCCTTGGAGCTGGTGGTGCAGGGAGGGGCAGGCCTCTCTTCCCTTCCAGCTGCCGGCCCGGCTTCCTCGGTGTCTGAGCAGAGGACTTTGGGGTTCCCCTGCCGGGACCTGGTGCCGAGTGCCCGCCGGCCTGACAGCCCTCGGGGCCCTGTGCTCCAGCCGCCGGCCGTGCCGCGGCTCGGTGGGGTGGCGCTCGGTGGGGTGGCGCTCGGGGGTCCCTCCGGAGCCGCTGCCGGGCGTGCTTCGACAGGAGGGGTTGGAACTTGCGCTTCCGGGGCGCGCGGCGAACACGCTGTTCCCATTCCTGAGCCGGCCGGAATGCCCGCCTGGCCGGGACCAGCCAAAGGCCGCGTTCCTCTGGCGGCGGCCCGAGCTCGGCCCCGGCTCCCGCCCCTC
>NW_007726499.1:10290-37358 GCF_000696425.1 Galeopterus variegatus | reverse complement strand
CCCACCACAACCCCCATCCCCGCTGGGCCCCCTCTCAGTCTGGTGCTCTGCGGAATCTCCCACCCTGGCCTGTCACCTCCTCCCCACAGGCGTCTTCAGGCCAGTGACCTAGATGTGCCTCAGGCCTCACCCTGGCCCAGTCACCCAGTGCCCGCAGAGTGACTTTTCCTGGGGCTCCATTGAGGGTTAAGGGAAGGAAATGCCGTCAGACCCTCTTCTCCCTGTGGCCCTGGGTGGAAAAGTGTGAGAAAATGAGCCCAAGTAGGTCTATAGGGGTGTACATTGGTCCCTACCGGATAGAGCACCCTTGCCCCCTACTGAGGATCACTGCTATTGGTGAGAGTTGGGCCCTCAAGAAAGTTGAAAGCCACTGGGCTGGGGGTTTCCACAATGGCACAGAATGGGGGGACTTGCCCGGATTCCTGGTTGGCATGAATGATGGACAGTGCGGGCAAAGCAGGGGCTTTTGCCCATTTCCCCAGATTGTTGACTTTCCTAGGGGGAAAGGAGCTAGGAAACAGCCTCACATTATTTGCATAGGGAAATTTGCATGTTTATCAGCCCACAGACCTGTTGAGGACTCACCCTATGGCTCCAGTGACACCTGGGAACCAATACCACAGCAAGGCATGCCTGGAACTTGCATTGCTCATCATCGGCAGAGTTGTGCACGCTGCCAGGAAAGTGGGAAAGCAGAGGCCAAGCCCTCACTGGTGGACACGTCACTGTGAGAAAGGGTGGGGAGTTAGGATGGTTGGGTTCGAGGTCCGGCTTGATGGCTGGCTTACCTCGCTTGGTTGGTTTCTCAGCCTCTAAGAGCAGGAAAATAAAGCAGCCTCTTCCTACCTGGGAGGGGTGTTACCCACAATATCTGGAGGTAAGCCCAGAGTGGCAAGGTGGCAAGTGTCTATGCAACCCTGGTTTGAGGTTGCAGCCCTGGCTCAAGGTCTGCCTCTTCCCCCTGACACAGAAAATGGACATTCTAGATATTTCACACTACCCTGGCAGTTCATCAACTGATAGTGCCAAGGCTCTATCTCAATGAGGCATGAGGGTGCTTGAGATGACAATTCACATCCAAGAGAAAGCCCCATGATCAGCCCATTCATTTTACAAACAATTACTGAACGCAGAACCTACTCCCAGGATACTCACTGTCCCCTGGGAGAAGCAGACACCTGGCCATTAGAATGTGGTGTGATAAGTGGTAGGAAGGAGGACCGAGAGGGGTGCTGGGCCAGTCTAGACAAAGCATGGGCAACGTGGGCATTCTGGAAGGGGCTGTTCTCCAGTGGAGTCCTCCTAGAGTTGGGAGTGGCTGGGGGAAGGGAGGGCAGGAGGGAGTCTCTGCCAAAAGAAGAAACGCTTTCTTGCCTCTACTCTAGAGTCCTCTTTAGTATTCCAAGGTCAACTTGCCACTGTACTGATTTTTTGCTAAAGAACCTCCATGGTTTTGCTGGTCATGTGATTAGATTGACTAGCCTTTCAGCCTTGCATTCTGAGGTCACTTTCCAAAGATGGGTGGGTTTGCAAATTCCTACTGGGCCCAGGCAGGGATCGGATTTCAGGGAAAAGTCAGCCCCAAGAAATTCAGCACCCTCCCCTTGGAGTTACTTGAAGGCAGGGCCCTTCTCACTGATGTGTGGAGGGTCATCTCACCCCCACACCTGTGTGTGTCACGTGTGTGCAGCAGAACTGAGCAGGCAGGGCCTGGTCTCACAGGGAGGACCAGCCCATCTCCTGTTACCTTTCCTATGCATGTAGGTGAATGGCTGGCCACCTCTGAGCCTCACCCCATCCTGGTGCTAAAATGGATAGAAGACTACCAGGCCTTACTTGCCCTATATTAAGAGAAATGGTGCTGGTCAGTTAGCTCACTTGGTTAGAGCATGGTGTTGTAACACCAAGGTCAAGGTTCAGATCCCAGCACCAGCCAGTTGCCAAAAAAAGACAGAGAGAAATGAACTGAGGTAATAAACTCCTTGAAAAACTGGAGTTTTCAAAAGTATCATTATACAGAGTAATGTTTCTCATATGTCAGTGTGCTTCAGAATCACTAGTTTGTTGGGGGTGGGAGGAGGCACTTGTTTAAAATGCATTTTCTTGGGCCCACTCATACATTCTGAGTCAGGAGGTCTCAAGCAGGGCCCAGGAATCTGCATGTTTAAAAACTGTCCTAAGGAATCCCAGTGCTGCTGGATTTTGGACTGTATTTCGATAAGAACTGATACAGATAACCTTATATCTGTTCTCAGTTAAGTTCACCTAGAAAGAACTCTCTCTCTATCAAGATTTGAACAAATCCGATCAGATTTTTTACCTTCTGCTCCTGAAAGGAAGCATGTGAGGAATGGGGTCCAGAGGGAGGCCCCTTCGTTGTGCAGGATGGCAGAATGCACAGTAAACTGAGGGTGGACCTTCACAAGTCCCACAAAGAGGACACACTCCAGTGAGCGCCACAGAGCACCACGCAGCAGAAGGCTCCCACCGCCTCTGCTCCCTCCCTTCCCCTTCCTCATTTCTGTTACAGGAATCAGCCACTCGTGAAGCAGACCCAGAATAAATAAAACCACCTCATGTTAAATGCCTCAGCCAGAATCAGAACCGAAGTCCCCAAGCGTCATAGTTCCAATGTCTGGCCATTAAACAATGTCAGCAACAATCTTCACAAAACCCAACAGCTCAGGCCCTTAACCCAAAACAAAATCTAAGAATTGTAAAGATAGGAATGCTGAATCGTTGGCAGCAGCACGTACCAGCAATCTCCAGGCTCTTTTGATCAGCAACTCAGTCCCTAAACATGTTTTTGCTCGTACCCCTGATTCAGCATGTACTCTACTCCTATCGCTAGCTGTTATTGATATCAAGGTACAGTGGTTTATTTATATTATAGCAAGGCCGATTGTAAACGATAATAGATATAATTTCAAATCATTTTGACAGGTTTGAATTTGGAAGACTGATGTCTTGTCAGTTCTGTTTAGACTGTCATGGTTCCTATGTCACAATGCAGCAAAGAATTCACATAGGGAGTGGAAGTGACATCTCAGGCATCTTCCTCTGGTTCACTCATGCAGGTGCTGATGATAGCTTTACCTTCACGCCTTGGTTTCTTAAGGACAGGAATCCTTGAAAACCACTTGTCCCTTCTGTAAGGATTGCTTTAGTTAAATTAGGTCGTATCCTTCAGGAATCCAGCCCACAGGGGCGTGTAAACCAGGCTAAGTCCTGCTCTGTCCTGGACTCTGCTCTTCTCCCAGTTCACCACATGAATTCTGCTGACACAGGATTATCTGACATGCAACCCATGGAGGGAGCCAGCACCGATCTGGATATCAAATATTAGTGAAACCACGTTCTTATCTTTAGATTGAGACTATAAATACATAAATAAAATTTCTAGTGTTTTCTTCCTGCATCCCTAATGGATCATCTTGCCTACCCCAATTTGGAGACCACTGACCTATCCAGGATCCTCCCACCCAGGGACCCACCTCTCTGAAAGCCAACATTCCTCTCTCAGGAAGAGGGCCCCGTAGTTAACCACGTCCCTCAAATCGAGGTGGACAGTCCCTACAAGGCGAGGAAATTCTGACAGAGCAGAAAAATCACATATTCCAGGTCAGACTTCTGCTCCCTGCTGGGTTTAAGGGGAGGTGGGCTGAAGACTGCACTGAGGCAAGGTGAGGTGGCCCCATCGTGGGACTCCCTAGGGCTCCCAAGGCCACGCTCAGACTGCATTCCTGAGGTCTGCTGGGAACAGTGGCTGGGTTCTTGCCCCAAGCATGGAGAAACAGCACTCCCTAGTGGCAGTGACACTCCTGGTTTAATATTTGCTGAGTGCTCACTTTGAGGCTGCAGTGTAGTGGTGTGGTTATGTGTACAAACTCGTGTAGGAAAGACCTGGGTTTGTATCTGGGCTCATCTGTGTGATCCCATGCAAATTAACTTCTCTGAGTCTTAGTGTCCTCAGCATTAAAATGGGATAACCAGACCTACTTGTTAGGGTTGTTGCTAGAAGTAAATGAGAGAGTGAGTGAAAAGCAGCTGACAGTGCCCAGCACATAGGAGAGACCCTGTGTGCTAGGATGGTGGTCATGATGATTGACACTGATGCCTCTAGACATCTGAAAGCACCTGGAAAATATTTCCAGGCATAGCCCTGGAGGGAGAGTGGTGGATGATGGACAGTCACTCTTGTTCCTGGGCTAACACGTACAGATAAGTAGTGAATGTTTCACAACGAGTGTAGTAAATGGGAGCTGGTGTGTGCGTGTATGTGCGGGTGTGTTTGTGGGTGCACAAGCACACTCACTGTAGAAATGCAGAGAGATCCAGAAATGCATGGATCTCTCATGTTTTTTAGTGGCCCCAGCTTGGCTGTTGTTGCTTTTTAAAAGTTGTAAATTGGTTGATTTGTGGGAGAGAGTGAGACCGGGGACCGTCTATTCCACCATCTTGACTGGAAGTCCTGATACTAGTTTAGATTTTGATGCCTGGGACATTCTTCTTTGACCTGCAAATGCTTAATAATCTAAGATCATTTTCTAAGATTCATTTTCTTCTTTCTTCTTCATTTTCTTCCAGTCACACTACTTGATTCTGCAGCAAATAATATTTATAAAATATAATATAATAATTACATATTACAATAATTTTATTTTTATGGGGTTTAATATCTTAGAATCAATCTGTGGACAAAACATGTAACAAAATGAACAGAACAGAATGTAAATATTAAAAACTTGACAAAAGTAAAAGGGAAAATAGTGCTGAAAGCCAGGGAGCTAAGTTCTCTAAATTCTTTTAGCTGCAATTAGTACTCGTTTATCAAAAGCCAGGCCTGGTCTATTACATTTTAAGGTTGGGCTGAATGCAAAACTGGGGAAGAGCCCAGGCCAGGATGTAAAGGCAGTGGCTGCAGTGATGTGTTAGAGCTGTCTCTAACTGTTCCTTACAGCTGACAGAGGCATCACGTTGTGAGATTGAAATTAAGCATAGTAGGAATACTTACACCTCAGATATGCTATACAAACGCTGTACATCAGGAATTTTTTTCCTCCCAGAGAGCCAGTTGCTAAATATTTACCAGCATAGCCCCGGGAAATCTGACTTTCCTGGCTGAAGAATTGTAGGAGGATAAAGGTGGTGAAACCCACAGGGCTGGATGGATTGTGGGGAGCTAGAGGCACTCTCAGAGGGTGAAATCCTCCAAGACAAGAGTCAGCAAACTTTTTCTTACATGGCCAAATAGTAAATATCTTCCAACTGCTCAACTCTGCTGTTACAGCTCAAAAGCAGCCATAGGCAATACCTAAATGAATGACTGTGGGTGTGTTCCAATAAAGCTTTTATTTACAAGACAGGTGGCCAGCCCGTGGGCCATAGTTTGCTGATCCCTGATCTAAGACAAACTTCACTGGAAGACACTTCCGATATGGCACAGAAAATGGTTCAGCAGCCACAGTCGGAGGCAGCTGGCTAGCTGGATATTTGAGCCAGATGTCCCATACCTGTCACCCCAGGCCTCCAGGTGGCTTGCAGGGGATCCAAAGTTTCTGTGTTCCAGGTGAAAGGACACAAAGGTGCTTTATCCGATAGAATTAGGTTTGTCTTTACAGTAGCCTAAAAACAGACAATTTAGTAGTGGCTTAGAAAACACACAGAGATTTATTCTCATGTAAAGGCCTGGAGGTTGGCCATCTAGAGTTGGTAAAGTGTGAGAGAACCAGGCCCATCTGAGCTTTCCTCTTTGCCTTTCCTAGGGGTGGCCCTCATCCACATGGTCCCAGTTGGCTGCTGAAGCTGCCACTATGATGTCCCCTACATCCATCCGGCAGAAAGGGGAAAGCAGAGGAGGGCAGCCCTCCCCACCCGCTGTTTAAAGACCCTTCCCAGAAATCGTGCACATTTACCTATACCCAATTGATCAAAACTTAGTTAGCTATACCCAGCTGGAAAAGAAGTGGGGATATGTAGTTTTCAGCAATAAATTGGGTGTTAATTGGAAGAAGAGGACAGACACCAAGGGACAACTAGCAATCTCTCAGTCTCAGATGCTGAGAGGGCCTGTGGCCTGGAAGAGGCCCAGGACTGGCCAGAAAGGCCAGTTTACAGTGACTCGGCCACCCCAGCAGACGATGCAGGCACACAGGACCGGCTTCATGGACCTGTGCGATTGCATAGGTCCTGTGCTCACAAACACCCACACTTGTTTGATGGCAGACTGTCAGCCTCTTGAAATTCTGGATAATTTTATGCTTGAACTTGTATTTTGTAAATGAAGTCTGATGGGACAATGATGTGAGCAGAGGGGATACGTGCAGCACGCACATGTGCCATTGGTCCTGGCAGCCCCGGTTCTCATATCACATCAGTAATGCCTGCTGTGCACCTTCTATAACATGCTCATCGTGTACTCTGGTCCACATGCAGAAGGCCCCGTGCTTGATTTAATGCTTCGCTATTGCTGTTTTGAATTTTTAATTAATGTTATCTTTGAACTTGTGTTGGGGGGGTGGTTTGGCAGCTGGCCAGGACAGGGATCTGAACCTGTGACCTCAGTGTTATAAGGCTGTACTCTAACCAACTGAGCTAAACGGTCAGCCCTGAATTTGTGTTTTGTAAGTGAAGTCCAGTGGGACAATGGAGGATGTGTGTATCCTCTGTTCCTTGCCACTCCATTTACATATGCATATAGTGTTTGCACTTCCCCAGAAGTGCTAAATTCCAGTGGGCCTACAATGTGTAGGATTTCAGCAAGACTCAAAGCAAGTACAAGGTAACCTTGCTATGTCTATGACTGAGCAGGAGGGCTGACAGCCCTGAGAGGCCACACTTTCCACTCCAGACAGAACTTGCTCCAAACGCAGAAAGAAGGCAGTGGTGTTCTAAGAAACACGAAGGATCAGGAACCCTGTCATATTCTTTCTTACAAATTGTGTTACTTGCCTGGAGTAGCCAATCACCTACTTTGAAAATGATGGCAGATAAAAGATAGCGTAACCCATAATTCCTTTTACATCCAGTCCTTCATTAAGAATCAGTAAGGAGAAGGTAGCCAATGTCAGTACAATGTGTGCATATTGAGAAGTAAAAAAAAAAAAAGTGAGTTGTAGGCAATGTTTTCACTGTTCTGGTAAGAACAAAATACATGCACATATATGATCTGTGGAATATAAGTTATACAATTTCCGTGATTTTATATATGAGTTAAATGCTCTTAAATTTTGTACTTAAAACTGGCATTGCACAATATAAAAATGAATGGTAAAATTCATATTGATAGTATAAAATTTTAATTTTTCTTTACTTAGAATGACATTAAATAGCAAATAAAATACACCATGACAAATCAAGAAAGAGAATGCAGAAGAAGTGAAAAACTTTAATATTTTAGGACCTTTAGTAGTACTTTTTTCCTGCTTTTTATACAAGGGGCACTGCATTTTTGCTTTGCACAGGGCCCTGCAAATTATGTAGCCAACCCTGGCAGCATGTTACCCCAGGATGCCACATGAGACCAGTTTTACCTCTCAGGTCCGTTGCCAGAGCAAACGCCCCTCTCCTCAGCACCCTCAGCACCGCAGAGGGCCAGAGGACCTGGTGGGTGAAGGCCCTCCCCGCCCAACTTCAGTGGATACAGTGAGGGCCCTCACTGACCCAGATACCCAGAAGTCATCTTGGGAAGAAGGGAGGGCAGACTGAGCTCAGTAAGGTAGAACTGGGAATCGCAGAATCTTGCAAGAGTCTATGGAAAGCAGCCACAAGAGGGAGTTCAACTCCGAGCAGACTGAGTATTCAGACTGAAAGGAGGTTGTTCATTGGGAAGAGATGGGTCTATTGTTAAAAGGCAAGCCTAGGCTTCCCCACTACATGTAGGGTGGGGCTGGTAAAGAAGACTCTAATCTCTTCTGCAGATCTGAATGGGCCTGCACATTTGCAAGCCTGCTGCCGTCAGATCCAAAGCACGTTCTGTCTGAAACACCCTTCCTGCCTCTGCTCCCCTCACTGCATCCCCTAGTCGCATAACCCTAGGTCACCTGGTTAACTTCTCACCTTTCTACACTCAGCTCAGACCTCTCCTCCCTCCTGCCTTCCCTGACACCCCCACCCCCACTGTCTCCTCTGGTCGCTCACTGCAACCTGCACACGCCCAGTTTCAGAGGAGCAGTGTGAGTGACAGCAGTTACTGCAGGATTTTTTTTTCATTTGGTTTTTGTATGGCTACTATATACACATAGTCCACAATTAAACAGGTATGTGAGGCTACACGGTAAAAAGTTAACTCTCCTCCCCTCCTGCCTCCCCCAAGACTCCCAGCCTCCTCCCCAGAAACAACCCCTGTTACCAGTTTCTTCAGCTTCCTTTCATAGATACTCCACATGTCATAAGCAAATAGATTTTACATCATCACCTGTGAAGTATTCCAGGAGAAAATGCATAACCTGAATCTAACCACGAGGAAAAGCCAACATGAGAAATACTGTTTTTTTAAAAAAGCATGTGTGTTGGGGGGATAACTATTATTTCAAATCATCAGTATCACAAAAGACAAAGAAAGGCTATGGACATGTTCTAGAATTAAGGAGAACAGTAGATCAAAGCACGGCATCCAGGCTGAATTTACTGAAATTGAGAAGTGTGCTATGGTTGTACAAGGAATATCTCTTTTTCTTTAGGGAATACACACTGACATATTGAGGAGTAAAGGGCTATGATGTATGTAACTCACCCTCACGTAGTTCAGGGAAAAAAAGTGTGTGTGTGTGTGTGTGTGTGTGTGTGTGTGTGTGTGTGTGTGTGTGTTGGAGGGGAAGGAAGGACACAAGTGGTAAAACAAAAGGGCCAAAATGTTAACAACAGGGGAATCTGGATAGAGGGTTGATGAGTGTTCTTCGACTATTTCTGCAACTTATGTCTAAATTTGAGATTATTTCCAGGAAAAAAAGTTGATCTTCATTATTCACGGATTCTGTATTTGGAAATTCGCCTAATCACCGAACTTTATTTGCAACCCCAAAATCAATACTAAGGGCGCTTTCACAGTCATTCACAGACATGTGCAGAGCCAGGAAAAATTCGAGTCACCCAGTGCACGTGTCCCTCTGAGGGGGAGCAGGGTAAGGCTCTGCCTTCTGTTTCAGCGCTCACACTATGAACAACTCTCCTTTTCATGGTCTGCTCAGTGCCACATTTTTTTCATTTTGCACTTTTTGTTGGTGATTATGCTGTTTAAAATGGCCCTCAAGTGTAGTGCTGAAATGCTGTCTAGTGTTCCTAAGCACAAGGCTGTGTGCCTTACAGAGAAAATAAGTGTGTTAGATGAGTTTCATTCAGGCATGTGTTATAGAGCTGTTGGCCATGAGTTCAATGTTAATGAGTCAGCAATATATATTAATTCAACAATTTATGTTAACTATCTTGAATCAACAGCAACACATAAAACAAAAGTTATGTATTGATGGGTTGACGAAAATGTTGTGATCAGAGAGGGTCATAGGAACTTAACTATATCTTCCCCTGGGAGCAAATGGTTTAATATTCACTAATTCAGTGTTCTCAGTAGCTTTATAGAATTTAACTACTGCAAATAATGAGAATTAACTGTTTATATCTATGCATTTCCTGCACAAATGGTAGTCCACAATATACACAGTTTTGGACCTTATATTTTTAAGCTGTATTTCTTAGAGATCATGATATTAATTAATATTCATTCTTTTGCACAGGTGCCCAGTATTCCCCATCTGGATATATCCTAATTAGTCTAACCAGTCCTCTAGTGATAGGCATTTAGGTTTCTTGTTTTGTTTTGTTTTTTTTAATTGGGTATTAACAAGTTAATTTCTTCGATTTTCATTTGGTTATAATTTTTTTTTTGGTTATGAATTTTTAATTCATAAAGGGATTTACCATTATAATGATTTAAAATAATCCATTAGGGCCGGCCCGGTGGCGCACTGGAGAGTGCGCCGCTTGGGAGCGCAGCGGCACTCCCACCGAGGGTTCGGATCCCATGTGGGGACCGGTTCCCGCTCACTGGCTGAGCGCGGTGCGGGCACAACACCGAGGGTTGCGATCCCGTTACCGATCAGTAAAAAAGACAAAAAGGAAAAAATAAAATAAAATAAATAAAATAAAAAAAAATAATAATAATCCATTAAATTATTCTGAACACTGCCACCATTGGAATATTTTTAAGGTAAATGTATTTACTCATTTATTTTTATTTTTAATTGACAAAAATATTGTATGTATTTATCATATACAACATGTTGTTTTGAAATATATGTACATTTTAAATCAAGAAATATATAAATATATATACATGGCTAAGTGAAGCTAATTAACTTAAGCCTTACCTCACATATTTATCATTTCTTTCAGTGAGAACACTTGAATCTACTCTCTTAACCAATTTTCAAGAATACAATACATTGTTATTAGTTGTAATCACTAAGGCATACAATAGATCTCTTGAATTTATTCCTCTTATCTAACTGAAAAATTTTGTATCTTTTGACCAGCATCTCACCAACCACCCACACTTCCTTCCTCCTGTCCCTGGTACCATCACGCTACTTTCTACTTCCAAGAGTTCAGCTTTTTCAGATTCCACATATAAGTGAGATCACGTGGCATTTGTCTCTCTGTGCCTGACTTATTTCACTTAACATGATGTCTTCCAGGTTCATCCATGCTGTTGCAAATGACAGGATTTCCTTCTTTTTTTAAAAGACTGAATAGCATGGACATTTTAATATTAATTCTTCCAATCCATGAACACAGGATATCTTTTCGTTTATTTTTGTTTTCTTGCATTTCTTTCATCAGTGTTTTATAGTATTCAGTGCACAGGTCTTTCTCCTCCTTGGTTAGATTTATTCCTAAGTATTTTATTTTGTAGCTATTGTAAATGGGATTGTTTTCTTGATTTCTTTTTTAGATAGTTCATTGTTAATGTATAGAAACACTACTGATTTTTGTATGTTGATTTTATATCCTGCAACTTTACTGAATTGGCTTATTAATTCTAATAGTTCTTTGCTGGAGTCTTTAAGGTTTTCTCTACCTAAGACATCTGGGTTTTTTTCTTTTCAAATGCAAATCTGATCATGTCACAATCCTGCTTAAAGCACTTCTTTATTTATTTACTTTTTGGCAGCTGGCTGGTACAGGGATCTGAACCCTTGACCTTGGTGTCATAACACCGTGCTCTAACCAACCTGCCAGCCCTAGATTAAAGTATTTCTATAGTATCTCCTCGCTCTTGAGATAAAAACTGAAGTCCTCAGCATGACCTGCCAGACACTGTCACACAGCTTTCTTACATCTGCCTGCCTCCCCTCTGGCTCTCCATCCCCTGCTATTATCCACTCTACCTCCTGCCACAGGGCATTAGCACAAGCTTTCCTCCTGGAGCATCTTCCCCATGCCTTGCATTAAACCTCATGAACTCACCTCTTCCTTCAAACCTCAACTTCACAGTTCAGTTTTTGCTCACCAATGTACACTTGGGCCTAGCATAGAACCTGATATTTAGAAGATGCTTAATATATTTTTGCTGAACGATTGAATGAATGAAACAGGAGGCAGGCAGGGAGGGAAGCCAGCTGGTAAGGATTATGATTATGTGGGTCTCTTTTGATCATACATTTGGTCTTGAACTTTTAGTGGAATCAAAACTGTACAGCTGTCCTATTTTCTCCTTTCAGGTTCTCAGTTCATTAGCACTAAAGTGATTTTTGTTAATCTAGACAAGTGACGATGATGGAAAATCAGATAAATCCTGTGAAGTGACCCTGGGGAGATTGCTATACCTTTCTGTGCCAGATCCTCATCCTTGGAAAGGGAATGATAACGTCTGGATCTGCCCTGTAACACACCTGCTGGCACTTAGCACACTGTTACAGGAGCTCTTACCTGCCTTCAACTCCAGTAATCCGTAAGATGTTGAGCTTGTCTTCTGAGAATTTTCAGCCTGTTGACTCAAAACAAAAGATCTGGATACAAAGATTCAGTTACAATCACCATTCCCCCAACAGGCTCTATCCTACTCTTCCTCCAGCCAAGAGATGTCTGCTGGCAGCCAGCTAAAGGGAAAAGTACGAAAAAGGAGGTGTTGCAGCCAAAGTTTTTCCTGTCACTCCCCAGGGGATGATCACATGTCCCAGGAGAAGAGCTCTTTGGGGACTGTCACCTGACCTTTGGCTCCTTTCTACCTTTGACTAATTCTATTCTCATAGATTCTCTAAAATGACATGAAACTTGTGGCGAAACCCACATCCTTCCCCTGTGTCAGAAGGCCCTTACCCATGTCCTCCCCACTGACCACACTTACCACACCTCTCCCTGCTCTGAACCGTCCTCACCTCTCACCTGGTTTATTGCCACACCCTCTAGCTGATCTTCCTGCTTTCACCTCTGCATCATAAATCTTTCTCCATGTTCAGGTTGTGAGATAAAATACAGATAAAATACTCAGTTAAATTTGCATTTCAGATAAACAATGAATAATTTTTCATGTAAATATGTCATAAATACTTCATGGGACACACTTAAAAAGTATATTCATTTATCTGAAATTCCAATTTAACTGGACATCACGGAGTTTTATTTGCTGATTCTGGCAGCCCCATTCTGTAGCAACCGGAGTCATCCTTTTAAAGTGCAAATTAGCTCCTATGATCCCTCTGCTCAAAATCCACCACTAGCTTCCCATCTCTGAGCAACGTCTTTACAAAGCCGAAGTCCTCAGAGTGACCTGCCTTCCCCAGTACTTCTTGGATCTCACTCCTTCCCCTCTCCCCTGTCCACTCAGTCCAGCCACACTGGCTCCCTTGTCCTCGCACTTCTCCCCGACAGGCGCGTCACAAGATCCTCTGTCTTCTTAGGGCTTTTGCTCAGATGACGTTCTTTCTCAGGGAGGCCTTCTCTGACACCCTTTTAAAAACGGTCACCCTACCTTCTATCCTCGCTCCCCTTTTCTCCGTAACACCTGTGCCACTTTCTAACATGCCACATTATACATATTTATTGCTTTGCTGTCTCCCCACTAAAATGTGTGGTTCACAAGGACAGGTACTGTATTTGGTTCAAGCTGAAACTCCAGCATCAGACCCTGCTTGACACACAGCAGACGCTTAATAAATACTTGTTGAACCAATGATGAAACCCGAGGGCAGGAAGTACAGCTAGGAAAGTCCAGAAACAAGGGATGTTTTCTTGCTCTAATCTTTCTCCACCTACTCATCTTGCTTAAGGCCCCCTTTGGCCACCATCCCAGGTCTCAGTAGGACTTTTCAGGGGTGATATCAAAGGCAGGGGTAACCTGATTGGCTTAGCTCCCCCTCCCTTCCCCTCTCTCTGTCTCCATCTCTCTCTCTTTCTACCCCCATCTCTCTTTTTACTAGCAATTTTAATATTTTAAATAAATGAGTAATTTTTTAATAAATAAGTTATTTTTTTAAATAAATGAGTAATAGTTCTAAAAATATACTCAAAATATACTTTATTTTCTTAGAATGCTGGGACTGAAGAAGAGTGATTTGGGGGCTCTGACAGCCAAGAGCAAATGCCGCTAAGCATTTCCCTGTGCTCCCAGGCTCAGGTTCCCTGCAGACAATCACCAGTTCTCTAGCTTGTATTAGCCAGGAGAGGATAGGCTTTGCTTTGGGAGCAAAGAATTCCCAAGTCTCGACCATTTACAGCAGAACTTTATCTCTTGTTCATGCTGCATTTCCCAGATGAATTGGCAGGGGCTCTGCAGTTCAGTATCTCTGACAACCAGACATGTGAGGCCACGTCTTAAGGCAAGGCAGGGCATAGGGAGGGCTGGGAAATGAAGTCTTCCATGTGTCCAGGAAGAAGAGAGCTGAGTGTACTAGGGAGCAATATTTTCAACTTTACATTTGCATGACTTTTCATTAGTTGCACATTCCATAATTTGTGGCTAGATGCTTAGATTGCTTCTAATTTTTCAGTGCTACAAGTGTAATTTGAGCTTCCCAGTTTCACTGTGATTATGGTTGGGATCACACTGGCACCGATGCTGTGATACTGTCAGATCTGGGCCACCACCCACTCATGCAGTGCCTCCACTCCATTCCCTCCCACCCCCTAGATCAGCCCCAACTATTTCTCAGAGTCCTCAGGCTGGTGGGGACCACTCACATTCTTCCACTCCTTCAGAAACGTGCATTGAGTGCTGGCTGTGTGTGAGGCACTGTGCCCGACATGCCCTCGCACAGTCCCTGCCCTCACACACTCCATCCATGCTCTTGACCTCTGCCGCTCCCACCTCTGCTGCCAGGAGCCCTGTGGAACGCTGCTGAGAAACCTGCGCCTTGGCAGCCCTCTGGTCTCTGGCAGGGTGGAGAAGCAGGAGAATGCTCCTGTCCTTGCTCTGCATGGCTCTCAGCCACTTAGGCCCTAAAGCTGCACTATTTGGATGCAGAATCTCACTGAGCCCTTTGCTAATTCTGCTCCTTTAGCTTCTCCCATACAGGCTCAAAACCAGTTAAGGCCACCACTTCTAGGGTGGTAGAGACTCAAACCCTCTTATTCTCCATGGTTCTCATGTTCATGCTTCCAAGGGACCTCTTACTCATTCTTCAACCAAAACCCCAGAGCTGCCATGCACATCAACTCATGCAGACACATACTTGTGGAGAAGCGTGTCCCTTAATGCCACTCACCAGGAGGATCATAGAGCCAGGGCCAGGCCATCCAGAATCCCCTGAGATATCAGGAACATTCAATGGACATCACCAAGAAGAGTTTCTTCTTTCTTTCAGAATATTTCCCTAGGATAAATTCCCAGATGTGGAATAACTGCATCAAAGTATAAAAATATTTCTTATGGCTCTTAGATCAAGTTGACAAATCGCTTTCCAAGATTTGCATGGTGGATGATCACTATCTGTAATACCAGTTCTTTCCACTGTTACCAGGATTAGGAATTATCATTGTTTTAAAGTTTGCCATTGTGTAGACAAAAATCACATTTTCTCCTTGATTTAATTTGTATGTCCATGATTACCATGGGCTTTAATCTTTTGCCACATTTGTTTATAGCAATATTTCCACTTGTGTGATTTGTGAGCACAGATGTTGGTTTACTTATTTAAGCCTTAATTTCTTAAACTAATTTTTCTAATTTCTTTATGTGACTTATAAAGATGTTAGTCTTCCGTCTGTGGTCATTGCGTCTTTGAGCCTCCACCCTACCACGCCCACTCTGGTCTCCTTGCCTTTTTATTTTGGTTATCTTATTTTCATCGCACTTGTTGTAGTGCAGAAGTTTAAAATTTTTATTTACTCAAACTTGGTAGTCTTTTTACTTATGGCTTCTTCTTTTTTTCGTTTTCTTTTTGTTTTCACATCAAAGCTTACAAATATATTTCCTGTCCAGAAATTTGATCAATATTTGATTCTACTTCCAGTTTGTCTACTACGATTTTTTTATATTTAAATATTTAAATCTTTAATCCAAATGAAATTTACTTTAGAATTATGTCATTTCTTTTTAAAAAGTAGGTAATATAATACTTCCTACAATTCCCTAAGCCAAATAAATAAATAAGTAAAAGTGAAGTTTGACCAAAAACATCTTGGGCATGTGAGGACGGGGGACAAGCCTGGCAATAGGATTATTCTTTAGTCCTCTCCCGACCCCAGTGTTTCTGATGAATGAACAGGGTTGAGATTAGCTGATCTGGTCAACGCATTTTCCACTAGATCCCCTTCAGAGGATACAGAATAAACTCCAAACTGTTAAAATCGTTCTTTGTTTGTTTGTTTGTTTTCTTTTTGGGTATAAGACCTACAGGGTGGGCAGTTGGAGGAGGGGATGGGGCTTAGGGCAGGTGCCTATGTTTCAGGATGCATGAGGCTTTCTTTTTTTCAAGTTGTCTATACAAGTGAATGGTTTGAGGTTTGTGTCACACGCTAGTATTGTGATTTGCGTTAACAAGTCCACTCAGCTCTCTACATTGAGAAGGCTGTGTAGCTGCAGCCCCCAGCAAATTCTTTTAAAGTAGAGATGGAGTGGGGAATAAGCCCAAGAGGTGTAGGGAGACCAGGGAGTTCATTACAAGAACAAAAACTCACTTAATTGTTTTTGTTCTAATTGAAGGTGGAGAAATTGATTACTGCTAACCTAATAGAGAATGCTAATACATTTTCCAGTCACCAATACAAATTTTACTATAGAAGCAGTTATGAGATATAAAGGTAGATAAAATCTAGAGTATCTAAGGGAATTCAATCTCTTTGCACTTCAATTCCCTAGCGGAAAATGGGAACATCTTGGGATTCTATACCCCCTACATTCCAAGGCTAAATTGAAAAGAATATATCTCATAAAATCCTAAAGTTATGTATATTCATTTGAATAATTAACCTTCATTATATTAATTAAACCTCTGGTCATATTTTTCCCATAACTTCTTTTTAAAATGTTATTGCTGAAACAACCCAAATGTCCATCAGTAGTGGACCTGGTACATCCACAGAAAGGAATACCATGTATCTACAAAAAATAATCAAGAATATCACTATACTGTGTTATGAAGCAATCTCTGGGATCTATGGTTACACGAAAAAAGCAATGTGTTGTACATCGTGTATAATGTATGCTACTATCTTTATTTTAAGAAAGGGGCAGGAGAAATATAACCATGTATACATACACTTATTTGCTTATATGATTTTTTTTAAGGAGAAAAATGTTAGAATAAACCAAAAACTAAAAAAAAAGACAGGACTTTTTGGAAAAATTGCTGGGGCAGGAAATGTACAAGCTGAGCCTGGAATATCTTGTGGAACCAGAAAACAAGGAAGCTATCAGAGACTACTGGGATTTTGCCAAAAGAACATAGCCACTGATGGGAAGGACTTCCCACAAACCAAAGATGGAACAATTTTGAAATAAAAAATAAACAAAAAGCAAAAACAAAAAAAGTCTGAGAAAATGACACGTGTGTACTTGATTAAAACATAACAGACATATTAAAATCCATGAGTTCATAATGATATGAAAACTAATTCACTGGTCAGATAGGTGCATGCTAAGGAACAAACTCATTATTTTGAAAAGTAGTAAAGAAAAGGAAAGAATAAAGCATTTATTTTGCTTCTCTTATACAAACTATATTTCCGGGTAACTGAGAAGTTGATTAAGGGAAGTTGTTTTATTATAGATTTCCCAGCAATTACATACAAAAGAATGTAGTTGCCAGCCCCCAAGATGACCCCCAGTGATCCTGTCCCCTGGTGTTCATGCCTGCGTAGTTCCTCCTTCATTGTAGAAGGGGTGGTCTAGGTGACCAACAGCACATAGCAGAAGTGATGGCATGTCACTTCTGAGATTAGGTTATGAAAGAATCTGGCTTCCATCCTGTTCTCTTTCTTCCGCATCCCTCTTTACTCTGGGGCAGCTGCCACATTATGAGATACTCATGTAATCTATGGAGAAGCTCGCTGGGTGAGGAACTGAGAGATCCACCTAAGAGCCAGAGAGTCACTGAGGTCGCCCCACAACCACGTGAGTGAGCTCTCAGGCAGGCCCTCCAGCCCCAGTGACTGCAGCCTCAGTCAGCACACTGAAGCAATGTCATGAGAGACTCCAAACCAGAACCCCCCAGCTAAGCCACTCTCAGATTCCTGACCCACAGAAACTGTGAGATGAGTGTTTGTTGTTTAAGCTACTAAATTTGTTATGCAGCAATGGGTAACTAATACAAGGAATGATAAAGTTAGAATATCATAAGTTTGCACTAACTAATAAAAACAATGGGTGTAAGCAGTGATCATCAGTGACTGCTAAAATTGTTAGGTGAAAGGCTAATGGGGAACTTCATAATAGATTGGTTTGCAGGTGACAATATGCAAACTCAGTAATCCTTTTTTCCAAAATACTTCATTTTTGTTAACTTTCTTTTTTAAAGACCTTTTTATTTTGTATAACTTCAGACATATAAAAAGTATAGGGAATAATAGACTGAACTCCATATACCCATCACTCAGCATTAACACTTATCAACACAAGGCCAATCCTGTTTCATCCATTCCTGCACCCAGTTCTCTTCACTTCATCACCAAACTGGATATTTTGAAGTAAGTCCCAGATATTATATTATTTCACCCACTGATCAATCTTAACATAACAAAAAAACAGTCAAATAGACATTATACATCTTCTGTGTGATGCAATTAGAAGTAGCCAACACTATCTGTGAAGTATTATTTCTTAAAAAAAATTGAATTTAATCAAGTTCCTAGATCTAACTACAAGTTTACAGGAAATACAGAGAATATGTAGGAAACTCTATATATAAGTGACTTGATTTCTTCAACAAACTAATTGCCTGAAAGAGTTAAAATAAAGAGAGAGAGAATTAAGAGATACAGTAACCTAAGGCAATGTGTGGACCCTATTTGGAAATCAATTCAAACAAACCATCTGTAAAAAGACATTGTGAGACAATCAAGGAAAAGGAAACATGAACTAAACATATAAATGTTAAGGAATTATTGATTTTATTTGGTGTGGTAATGGAATTGTGGTTACTTTGTGTTGTTCTTATTTAGAAATATATACTGAAGAACTTATTAAAAAAAATAAAACTGTATTGCTGTAATTTTCTTTGCTCATCATGAATTTTTTTGCATTTTGATTTTTTAAAATATTGCATTAAACATTACTTACCATGATTCCTGAGTTTATTTGATGTCCCCTTAAGCTTTGTGCCAAGGCATGTGCCATTCTCAACTCAATCTAGTCCTGGCCCTGGGAGACAGAATGTAAGCGTCAGTCAAGAGGTAACAATGCAGAATGGGATAAATACTATAGAGGCAAAGTGTGATAGAGGATCACCTGGGGGTGAGCAGAGAGAGTGGCCGGGAGGAAGTGGGTGTGTGCTGTTTATGTGGGTGTGGAAGTGTCAGATGGTGTGGAGCCAGGGTCAGGGCCATGTTCTCTAAGGAGCTCATGGAGTTGGAGAGAAGTGGGGACAATTGGGGATTTGTTTTCAGGATAGAAATGATGGTACTTGCTAATGGTTTAGAAAAAAAAGGTAGAGAAGAGAAAGGGAAAAGATCAAATCTGGCTTTAATAATGGCAAATAAAGATACCATTTACTGAGGTGAGCAATAATGAGGAGGAACAGGATCAAGGGAAACCAAGCTTGACTTTGAATCATACTTAGTCTGAGCTGCTTATTAAAGACACAAGTAGAGTTATCAACAAGGCACTCATAAAGGCAAATCTGAGCTCAGGAAGAAAGAGTTGAGCAAGAGACAAATTTGAATGAGATCATTTATGGAGACAATGTAGACAGAAACCTGGAGAGGGCACAGATCTGAGCCCTGGGGCCAAGCAGCTCTTCAAGGTCGAGTAAGAAGGAGAAAGCAGCAAATGAGGCTGAGCAGTAGCCAACCGTGAGGCAGGAGCAAAACCAGGAGAGTTTTCAGAACTGTGTGAAATGCTGCTGAGGAGTAAACTGAGCTGGAAAAAGAGAAGTGACCATTGGACACAGTAACAGGCGGTTCTTGGTGACTAAGACATGCACAGTCTGCTGTGAGCGCAGAGATGGCAGTCAGATCAAGACAGGCGAGGAATTGAAGACAATCACCCGCTTGAGCAATTCTTCAAGGACGAAGAACAGACAGATGGCTGGGAAGAATAAAATTGGGGCACAATCTGCACCTCCACTATCCGCCTACAGTATCTTGTACTGAGTCCAGGTGCTTCAGGAGGCTGTGGAGATTGAGCTCATGGGTGTGGCTTACTTTGTGCAAAGATTTTAAAGGAGGAAGTAATTTTTTTATATTTTGCATATTTTAAAATATATTACATTTTAACTAGCTAAGACAATGGTAGGGAAGGACATTACCTGAAAATGTTACCTCTAAATTGAGGGATGGGGTTTGTTTTAAGTAAAATCATCTCTTAAGGCAGGAGACCCGGAGTATAGACGAGTGAGGGTGAGGGAAAGTGAGCCCTGTCCTGGCAGAGCATCCGATGGCTGACACTGAGGGTCTGCCTACCACCGTGCACGCGGTGAGTGCCCTCAGCAGACAGCTCCTGGAGCAGCCTCAGGAACAGTTTCCACCTCAGAGTTTTGTGATCAGTGACCTGCTGTTGCCTCATCTTCCCACGAGAATGAAGCCAGACCTGTCCCCAAAGCTCCAGTCCCCAGGGGATTGGGTCCTTCTCTCACCTGCAAACAGGATGGGAACTGAGAAGCAGCGGAGGAGGCATCCATCCTCCTTTCTCCATACCCTCGTCTGCCCTTCTCCTGCAGGGACAGGTGGAGAGAGGAGGGAACAATAAACACCGATTTAACAAGCCACCAGTCTCACCTTTTTCTCTGTTTATTTTTAATTAACCTTAACAGCGAAAACTGCTCTGAGGTATGAAAACTTCTTCTGGGTTTTGAATTCTAAACCTATATACTAGGTGTTAAGTTCTCCTTGATAACTGTTGGATTGAAGGATTAGGGATAACTCTGCTCCCCGTCTCAAGCAAACTGAACCATACATTTCCACTTTTCTGACTCTTCTTTGCCTACCTGCTTGCTCTGTCCCTTTGCTTTTTAAGTTTCCTCCTTAGACTCTGGGCAGGGACTGCTCAGACAGGACTTTGTTTCCATTCTTTACGCAAGGAAATGAGAATCATTTAATCAGCAGCTTTGGCTGCTCTGAGGCCATGCTTGGCCCAACAGTGCATCCAGAACAAACACAAATCCACCTCCAAAAGCTGGTGGAGTTAAGGCAGCTTTTACCGAATGTTTTTCCAAAAGTTGCAACAAAGGGAAATTTATGCCACACAACATAGTAACTTCCCCCAGCTTCCACTCTTGTGAAGAGAGGAAGTCTCCTCTTTCATAAAATGCTCTCTCTTCCCTCCCCTGGCCACTGGCTCTCTCTTTCCTCATTGCTGCCCCACCAACCCCCTGCCAGCCTTCTTGTGCAGAGGGCCTGGCCTGCTACTAGGGTCTCCCACTTTCCCCTCTACCCCTCATCCCAGCACACATGACTGATCCTGACAAGATGCTTGCTGCTGTTGAAGGCTACCACTCAAAAGAGATGTGTGGGCCCACTGTCCCCAGTGACAGGACACCCATTTGAACCACTGAGGTCCTTCGGGTTTATATTAGTTTTCTATTGCTGCTGCAGCAAACTACCACAAATTTAGCAGCTTAAAACAGCACAAACTGGGCCGAGCCCGTGGCGCACTTGGGAGAGTGCGGCGCTGGGAGCGCAGCAGAGCACCCGCCGCGGGTTCGGATCCTATATAGGGATGACTGGTGCGCTCACAGCACTCACTGGCTGAGCGCCGTGCGGCCGGTATCAAAAAAAGGACAAAAAAAAAAAACAACATTTGGGCCGGCGGGGGCGCTCCCGCTGAGGGTTCGGGTCCCATGTGGAGACCGGTTCCCGCTCACTGGCTGAGCGTGGTGCGGGCGCAACACCAAGGGTTGCGATCCCGTTGCCGGTCCCCGGTACAGGTGCGACACCGAGGGTTGAGATCCCGTTACCGGTCAGTAAAAAAAACAAAAAGAAAAAAAAAAAAAAAACAGCACAAACTTAGTATCTTACAGTCCTGTAATTCAGAAGTCCAAAATGGGTCTCACCGGGCTGAAATCAAGGTGTCAGTAAGGCTGCCTTCCTTTCTGAAGGCTCCAGAGGGGATCTGCTTTCTCGCCTTCTCCAGCTTCTAGAGCCAACCTGCATTCTTTGGGTCATGGCCTCCCACCACCTTCAAAGCCAGCAATGGCCTCACTCCGACTTTACTCATATCTGACTCTGGCTCTTCTGCCTTTCTTTACCACATTTAAAGAAACTTGATTACATTAGGCCTGCCCCAATAACCCAGAAAAAATCTCCCATTTTAAAACTAGCTGATTAGTGACCTTAATACCATCTGAAAACTTAATTTCTCTTTGCCATGTAACGTAACATATTCACATTTTCTGGGGATTAGGACATGGACCCTTTTGCGGGGCCATTTTTCAGTCTACTGCAGTGTTCAAAGGCCAATGTGTGGTGGTAGCTTGGGAGGGAATGATCTTTTCCTGTAGCCGAAGGCAATACAGGAGAGAGCCCATGCTGGGCCCTAAGCCTGACTCAAACAGGTGGCTAAGGTGTAAGGGAAAACCTTCCTCTGAGTTTAGCATCATGCAATCCTTTCCAATTTTAGCTCTGCTCCAATCCTTGACCTTAACACCCCCCACCCCCTTTAGGTGGGCAAGGATGGGTGGTGAGTGATTTTCAGAAAAAATAGAAGTAAGTAGACACCTTTATCCCCAAGTGAGAGACATTTGATCTTCATGGCCTCTTCCATCCTCTCCTGACAACAGACTCTTGGCTCACCAGCATTGAGCCATCCAGGTTTTGATGGACATCTTGGCATTTGAATGTCTCTCCCATCCCAAGGTTAATGCCAGAATAACATTGACTCCTTCTCCTTGACTCAGGGAGGAGTTGAATCCCTCTCTCCCTGGGGCTCTGATCTGTACAGGATGGTCACCTATTTTGATTTGGGAGCAATCATAACTCCAGATTTCTGTGTTTATGTGGTGTGGTGAGAGTCTCCAAAGATGGCTGTCATCAATTCCTTATCTCCCTGAATATTGCTGCTCCTCACATGGAGATATAGAGTCTAATTCCTCTCCCTGGGCTGGCCTTAGTAACTTGCTTGACCAATAGAATGTGGTAAAGTGAGGTTCTGGGTCTTTGGGGCTAAGTCACAGGTTTTTGCATGGTTCTCTTGGGCATTCATTCCTAGAATCCAGCCATAACTCTGTGAGAAAAATCCCAAGCCATATGGGGATGTCAACTGTAGGCACCCTGGTTGGTCAGTAGGATCAGATGAGCTCCCAGCCAACAGCAGCATCAACTGCTAGCCATATGAGTGATCCATCTCGAACATCTAGCCCAGTCAAGGCTTCAGCTTTCTCCAGTCAAGCCTTCATTTGCAGTTACCTGATTGCAACAGCATGCAGGGCCCTAAGTCAGAACCATTTGGCTGAGCCCAGCCAACTTCCAGAACTGCGAGCAATAAAAATAAATTGTGCTTGAAATCACTAAGTTTTGGGGTGGGTTTGTTACAAAGCAGTAGATAATCTGCACCCTTGGGGAATACGGAACAAAGTGTAGGTAATATTCTAGATGCTGGAGAGGCTAACAAAAAGTGCCAAATATTGGTAGATAATATATTAATTGTGTTATCAATAAATAATAAGGACTAGGTGCTATAAGGTTTTGGAGGAGGGAGATATTACTTCTGGGGAGTTAGTCAAGGAAGACTTCTCTGGAAAAAGTGAGATTTAATCTTAGTCTTGAAGGCTAGGTAGGCTTTAATAGACAGAGAGTAGATACTACGGGTTATTCTTTTTTTGTTTGTTTGTTTGTTTGTTTTTTTCAATGTTCCTGTTTTGGTTAAGGTAAAGGTAAGTGTCTATAACTAAGAGTTCTCCAAATACAACTGCTCAAATTATGTAGGTATTTATTTCCACCCCCCATACAAGAGTTATGAGGTGACACCTGCTCCTCATGGTCATTCAGGGGCCCAGGTCCTTCTAAGTCATTGCTCTGCTCTCCCCTTGGGCAATGCATCAACTGTGTGATAGAAAGTTGGTCACCACTAGCATCAGGTTCCAGCCACTCTGGAAGAGGGAAGAGAGGTGGAAGAGGCAGGCCTCGTGCCCCAGAGTTGAAAGTGGCCACATCACCTCCTTCACTTGTCAATAACTTTGTCACATGGCCTCACCTAAGCCCAAGGGAGGCTGGGGAAATATAGCCCAGCCAGGCATCCAAACAGAATAGAAATTCTATGACTATGGGAAGAAGCGGATTGGGGGTGGGCAGTGGCAGTCCGTGCCACACATTCTCATCATTTTCTCAGTCTGGGAGCTGAATCTGGGAGCTCATTTGGAAACCACATTTTCTTCATCTCCAGGCCCCAGCACTGAGCCTGCTTCCTGACCCAGAGTAGCGCTCAATCCATACCTGCTGAACGGATGAGGCTGTCGCAGGGGTCTATGTTGGATGTGATAATGGTGCAAGCCCGTGTGGGGACCTGAGAAAGAAGCCAGAGAAGACAGATGTGGAAGAATTTAACAGAAATGCATCAGGGCTTGATGAATCTTGCCAGAACAGAGAGCTTTTAATGTTATGATCGTTTGTGATCTAAGTTGACAGCTCTTTGGCACAAGTTTAAAGAACTTGAGCTGAATACCTCACTTAACAGAAATTTATTGAACACATTCCAAAGTTGAGAAATTCCTCAACTGTTTCAAAATCACTTTAGGAAAAAGCATTCCTGAAGCTTGAAGGCTTTCAGGGTTCTGGTTCAATACTTGCCTCTGCTACTGGCCACAGGTTCTAGTACCTAATTGCACATCAGGACTTTCACCTGGTTGCCATTCCTGACAATGAGCCATACCCTCCTGGCCCCTACAGTACCTTTCCGGAGTACTAACAGACCCCCCAGAAACTGAATGTGCTCGCATTCACTGATATTCAGACACTAGCTGCTTTCTAGAAAACTGGACTCTGGGGTGGAGCATGGTTTGGACATATCATCCTTCAGAGTCAGCACAGGTTCTGCACTCAGTGCAGACTGAGTCTCAGCTCTGGCTTGGCTCTTTACCACCTACTTTGGTCAAGTTACTTCACTTGTTTAAACCGCAAGTTCCTTCGCCTATAAAATGGGGACCGTATTGGGACTACGTCACTGGTGTATGAGAATTAAGTGAGGTTCTGGGTATAAATCACTCAGCCCTTAGTAAATAAAAATTAATAACAAACAGTAGCTCTTAAACTGTTATGAAATCTAGGTTTTTAGGCTGCTGTGACCTCTCAAGTCAAAAGACATTAACAAGTATAATGGAAATAATAACCAGGTACAGCCATTTACAAAATTCAAGTGTGCAAAAATAGAACCTTATTAATTTCTTGAACTGGCCTTAATTTCTGACCCTGTGACTCTGACCTGGCCCCTGGGAGACAACCTGGTCCTGGTGCATGCAGTCCCTTCTCATGACCTCTCAGCCAAATTTGGGATGACTATCAAATTGGAGTTCAGAATTCCATCTCCATCTCCTCTGCAGCCTGCCTGGTCAGGTGTAATCTGAGGACTTTGCCCAAAAGCATAGTCAAACTTGGGAGAGAGAAGTGGGTCCCTTTTGTGGGACCCACGCTATTGTCAGCTACTGATGTCCTGTGCTCTGTAGTGCTCTCTCAGAGATGACAGCTTGTGGCATCTCTGGTCAGTGCCACATTGTTTCACCCACAGGGCCCAGTCTTGTCTGTCCCTCCCTTCTGGGGGTCAGGCCTGTCCCTCCCTTACTTCTGGGTTCAGGCCAACCTCATCTCTTCAGTGGGAGGTGTCTCTCCCCAAATCCAGGCCATCTTAGCTCTCATTCCCAGCTAATTTGTGGCTCACTATGAGCTCACAGAAGCTCCCCAAGCCACACTTGTACCTCTGAAAAACTGGAGCCCTCTCATGTCGAAATGCAGTATGCCTCATTACTCCTGCCTCCCATTATCAGAAGGTGCAAAATCCAGCTGAGCAACAGCAGCTGAGAACTGAGCTGCAAGTCACTCTTCTTTCTCTTAAAGACCCCTGCCCTCTCCTGGGCAAATTTTCCTTTTTTCCCTTCCCTTTCTCCTTGACATCAGAACTCATTTTGATGGGGAGGGGTGTCCCGCCACTTATCAGTCTATTCTTTCTCTGTAACTCTGTCTCCTTCCTCCCCAGAACAAAGCTCTTTTTAAGTAGGTGGAAGGGCTGTATGCATATGCACGCGGTAGAACCAGTTCTCCAAGTTTCTGCGTCCTTTCCAGGCTGTTTTGTCTCCCATCCACCAGGGAACAGAACTTCTTTAAGACGATAAGCTAAGGAGTCTGCCATTGTTATTATTAGCAGGCCATTTGTGATGGTTGAGGGGAGTGAACATGCTATTGGATGTCTCAGCTAAAAGTCTGCCAGAAATTAATGCTTCATGTTCTATCCTGCCTTATAAGTTACATGGGTGTTTACTAACTCAGTGTTGGAAAGAGGCCTACCAGGCTGCTCGATTCGTGGAGTGGGCAAAACCCTTTTCAACGTGCTCTGCTGACTTCTCTATATCCCATTCCAGTCTTTTTGTTTACTTTTTATTTTTATCAAAGTTGTGCATACATATAGTTTAACAAGTCGAATTATTCTTTTAAATGTTAGAAAAACAGCAGTCTCTGGCCTCTCCTATCTTCTCTCCCATTCTCACTTTGTTAGCTGTTTCTTTTGATCTTTTCCTTTATATAGCCAAACAGTGGAATTATATTGCTACTTTTCTCTTTTTCAGTTTTAGGCATTATCCTAAAATTTTTATTAAAAATTTTTATTAAAATACTGATTTTCCAGTATGGAAGATGAAGATTTAGTTTTTTTCAAGACTCTCCCACACTAACTTCCCCTCCCTCTGCCATTACATAAGGTTTACATTATTTTGACATACAAATATTAGTCACAGGTAAGCCAAGTATCATATTATAACTGCCTTTCCTTTTTTGAGCAACTTTTGTTTTTCCTGGAGTTAATGATTGCCCTCTTTCCCTTTTAGTTTCCTATGTACTTATCTCTAAATCATGTTCTGTTCTTGGAGACTTTGCTCACAAATCCCTTTAGCTAGCTCCCTGGACTGATAACTCTCTTAGCCTAAAGCACAGCTGTCATCCTGGAATATGTCATCCTTAATCAACTTCCTGAGGATTCTCTTTGCCTCTGTCAAAATTCCCTATTTTCTGGACCCCCATGTGTGGTGTGACCTGAATCAATTTATCCATTCTAAGTCTTTTAGATTCTTTTGGAGGCAGAGCAGGATTGCCAAATAGGACCCTCCAGTGATGTTTCCCTACAGAAATATCAATTTAAACAACTATCCACATGCAAAAAAGTACCTTCAGGAGAGCTAAGGAAACCAGTGGGAGATCACAATACCTGGTTTTAGCATACTAAGAAGAAAAGACTTACCCCTCCCCCAGCTTCAAGTAGTGGGGGGGGGGGGGGGGGGGGG
>NW_007726499.1:2321-10104 GCF_000696425.1 Galeopterus variegatus | reverse complement strand
AAAAAAAAAAAAAAAAACCCCCCCCCCCCCCCCGGCGGTGGGGGGGGGGGGGGGGGGGGGGGCGGAGAGAGCCTTGAGAGCACATGCATGCTGGCTTGGGGGAAGGAGAGGGAAGTAGATTCTTTTGGTAGATATACCTGGCCTCTAGCTATAAGTCTCCTCCTACAACTTTGTGACTGGTGATAAACATTAGACCAAATTGACAAATGTTCAAATATTTATTAGCAAACAGGCACAAAAAGAATCATAGAGACTATTATTGCAACCTAGGAGATGCCCTCACTTTCTATCCATGGGCATTCTGACAAGTATCTTGACAAAAAAAATCATTCTAAGGCAGATACAATGACATTCTGACAACAGAACAAACTACATTCTAGTTGGGTCAGATAACACAGGTCCATGAAATATCTGTGTTTGAACATGCTGGGCACAGAACCAATGGGGTGCTAGACCTTACGGACTGCTTTGAAGGTATTAGACTATTGAGCTTGCTGGATTCTTACATTTCATTTGTGCAAGAACGGTAGATTTCAATAGGTGTATTAGAAATATTTATGCCACCACTTTTGGGGTATGGATACTTCATCAGGCTGTTTCAAATGCTAACTTACTGCCCTTGCAGTATAGACTGAAGTTAACTTATACACATTTATATATCACACTGTTTATACTGAAGGCTTTTTAGTAAATTTTCACACATAATATAACACTATGTCCTCTTTTTCCTGGTTTATTCCCTCATGATGGGTATATCTTCTAATAGCTTCCTGAGAAGTGGTTCATGGGAAATAATATTTTTGAGCTCTATAATCTTACAACATATTTTGAGATTTTGACTCAAAGTATCTTTATTCTACCCTCATACAGTTGATAGTTTGGCTGGGGATAGAATTCCAAGTTGGAAATAATTTTCTCTTAAGGTTTTGAAGGCATTGCTTCATTGTCTTATAGTTCTCAGTATTACTATTGAGAAGGAATCTATTTTTTAGGATCTTTGTCCCAGTGTTTTGAAATGTTATGATATGTGTTGATGAGATCTTGTATTCATCCATTTTGCTCAGCATTTGGTGAGCCATTTCAATCTATGAAATCATGTTCTGGGAAACTGTGTGTGTGTGTTTGTGTGTGTGTGTGTGTGTGTGTGTGTGTGTGTGTGGCTGGTCCATGCAGGGATCAAAACAATTCTGGGGAAATTTCTTGAATTGTTTCTTTGATGTATTTTCCCCTTTTCTCTTTTCTGGAGCTCCTATTTATGAATGATGTGCCTCTTTGACTTGTTCCATATTTATTCTCTTTTCTCTTCTCTCCTATTTTCTTTATATATTTTTTTCTACTTTCTGGGACATTTCTTTAACTTTATATTCTAACTTTAATATTCCTATTCTTGTTTCATGGGTTCTGTATTATTTCTAATTTCTCTAGGAATATAACAGATATTCATATTTTAAGTATTTTCTTCTACTCTCTGCATTGTTTCTATATACATTCCTTTTTTGTTGTTTGTTTATTTTGGTCCTTGCCTTTTATGTTGAAGAATTGCCACAAATGTCTGGTGATCTCCAGCTTTCCTTTCATATTTGGGAGTACAGTGCTAAATATCTCATGGTTGACTGGTGACATTTACCTTGAGTGATAAAGGTAAAGGCAATACCAAATGTCAGTATCTTTAGGTATCTTCTTCTGGACAGATCAGATTCTCTGAAGAAAAACTTTCTTCCAGTCTCCTGCCTGGCTGCAACATCATGGAAGCTAAGTGTAGGAAGAGGGCTGGAGGTGGGGGTGGGAGCTTTCTCTATTCAGCGTATAGACCTTCACCAAATCCTCCTATTTTTATCATCGGTGCCTCATGTCCTCCAGTCTGAAGACTTTGGTTTTATCTGTTCCAGATCATAAATGTCTTGTTTTGTGCTCACATTGGGGAAAGGACCTGGGGTTCTAAAAGCTTCTCAAAAAGACAATCAATCCTCCTACTCTTAACCTGTCCCACATTCCTCCTTTCAGAGATTCCTGGTGCCTCTAATTCTTGACTTAGGTTTTAGCTAAGTTGAATACCGTTATTTTTCTGCTTTCAGCTTCCAAAGTGTAGTTACTGCTGTTTCTACTCCCATCTCTCTTTGTTATTTTGGCTTATGCCCAGTTTTCTCTGCTGAGTTCAGATCTGCATTTCCATCTGCTGGTGGGACATTTCTACCAGGTATTCCATAGGAGCTTCAGCAGGTCCCAAACTGACATCACTATTTCAAGACCTAAACTTGTACAAAGTGGTTTTTACTATCTGTGAAACCTTGAGACTATTACTACGTTCTCATTCAGAAAATTGGATGATAATACATTCCTTACTGTATTAAATGGTCCTATTATATCTAATTATGCATGTTTCTTTGATTTGAATGTATCCCCCAAAGTTCATTTATTGGGAACTTAATCCCCATTGTGACGGTGTTGGGAGGTGGCACCTAACAGGAGGTGTTTGGGTCATGGGGGCTCTGCCCTCATGAATAAATTACTGCCATTATTGCAGAAGTTGGTTCCTTATAAAAAGACACATTCAGCCTCCTCTCATCTCTCTCTTTACCTCTCTGCCATGGAATGATGCAGCAAGAAGGCCCTCACCAGATGCGGCCCTTCAATCTTGGACTTCCCAGCCTCTAGAACCATAAGCCAATAAATTCTGTTCATTATCAATTACCCTGTCTATAGCATTCTGTTATATCAGCATAAATGGACTAAGACATATGTCAAGTACTCATCAGAGTGTCTGACATACTGTCCATGCTCAATAAATGGCCCCTATAACTAGTAGTGGGAGAAAGAGGGAGAGAAAGGTTAGCATTAATACTGCTATTATTCTCTATTTATCAGAATGGCACCACCATTACCTATTCCTACTTCCAACACTTGAAATTTGCTCTTGACCCCTGCCTCTCACTGCCTGCTCCCCAACCCCCTCATTATTTTATTAATCATAAGGCCTATTGGTCCTACCCCCATTTCAATTCTCACTGCCCTCCCCTCTTCAATCCCAATTCTCTCTTAACTAGTATATCAGGAAATCATTGCTGCCTGGTTCCCCAACCTCTGGTTTTACCATTTCCCCTCCAGTCCATCCTCTAAATCTTTACCAAAATGCTTCCTCTAACATGCTTGTCTGAATGTGCCACATCTCTCCTAGGCACGTTTCGGTAGTAATTATAATTGTAGTAGGAGAGGGGAAAACTGGTATTTATAATCATAACAGAGTGCAGCTGCCTCTTTCCCTAAGGCGTGCATTCCTCCTGAGCACAAGGCTCTTTAGCAAAACACCTGGGAGGATAGGGAAGGTAAACAGTTGGGAATAGAGAAAACAGAGATAGTTAACTCTTTGTTAATATAAAACAAAGGATGGATGACTTTTCTGCAGAGAAAATAAACTGGGATTTGAGGATCAGAAGGCATGTAAAGAGGGAAGAGAGTTGAGGAAAGCCTTAGTGGGGGAAACACCACCTCACCTTCTCAGTGGGAGGCTGGAGGAAATCAGGCTTTGGTGGGAGTGGGGCTGTCACATAAAATCACAGATATCTAATATGTCCTCTCAAGATTTGGACCACTCTGTGCTTCTCTATAACTCCTTCCATTCTGCCCTCAATCCCATTGCCATTTACCCTACATCTTCAACAACATTTATTACATAAACACTGCCCCTTATGATCCTGAAAATTGAGGAAAACATCTGTGTTCTGTCTGAATCTGCTGGGAACAGAGAACTGAGAGCAGAGGTGAGAGGCTGTCCCTGTGACTCTGGGAATTCTAGGTAGGATGAAATTGGAGCCTGAAGACCCTGAGAATACAAGGGCATGGGGGGAGGAGGAGGGGGTGAACCTGATACCAGCAAAGGTGAGGTTTCAAATCAATTACATTTAAATTTCAAAGACTGTTGCTAGCTCTAGTTGTGGCATCTCATCACTAATGGCAGTAATATCACAGCTGTACTTCCTATGGGCCAGGCAGTGCGCTGGATGCTTACATGCACAGGCTCATGTCATCCTCTCCTAAGGCCTGCTGCTGCACAGTTGGCATTATTAACTCCATTTACAAGTTAGGACCTGTAGCTCACCAAGGGTCACAGGGTTGAATGGGGCCAGGGGGTTGGGGTCTGAATCCAGATCTATCTGCCAGTAAGGGACCTCACTTCTGTTCAGTGCCCTCTCCTTACCCTTAGAAAACTCTCAGCTCCTCTCTATAGGCTCCAATTTTCTAATTATGCTTAAATAAAAATCCAGATTCAGTCACGGGTCTGAATAAAAACATCAAGTTTACTAATTTTGCAAATTGGAAAAGGTTGCTCCAAGGAAGCACACAGTGTTGTCAAGGGAGCCAAGTAGACCAGGACAAAGTTCCTTTCATCCCAAGCCTTGTGCTCTTTCACTGCACCAGCTTCCCAACTTGGGTCTGCAGAACTGGGGATGCCAGTAGGTATGCCATGAGAAAAGTGTCCTGCAGTCAAATAAGTATAGAAATTATCGAGTTACAGTTTAGGACTTCTCACAATCTTTCATACGTTAATGTGCACTTGATTTTCCACAAGCAGGCATTGGTAGGCCATGCACAAAGAGTTTTGTGAAACAGTGATTCGCCTCTTACCAAGCTGGCATATCATGGAACAGGGTTTGGAAACTCCAGCTTCCCTTGCAGAAAAGCATGCACTTTGAGGAAACGCAGGCACTGCATTAACCAGGGGTTTCAGGTAATAAAAACTGACCACCCATAAAGATGACATTTTCTGCAGGAAAGATGAGAAACTCCTGGAGTCCCGCAGGGTCTCATATATATCCTGATAGAATTAGGTGGAGACAGACTCCAAGGAGAAGGGATATTCTGAGTAGCTGAAGGAATTCCACAGAACAGTCTTTGGGGGAAAGGACAGGATCTAGCAGAAGGAATCTGAGAATGAGGCCACATCTAAAAGAGCAGTCACTTAACTGGTAAGGACTGCTCCACAGTACTCAAAGCACAGGATGATATATACCCTTTTTTTCTTGATCAAATAAAATCTGGATCTGAGGCCCACTCACCATGGCCAGCCATTTTCTGTGACTCTTTCACCTTCCTCAGTGTCATACCAAAATCCCAGGCTTGTCTAGTCTAGAACAATTGGGGGAGATGCACCTCTGGTCATGTTAGATCCCCAGGAGTGTCGCCAGTGTTACTTCTGCTGTGCAGATTTGGACTCCAGCGTGGACTGGCACTGTCACTCCAGGCAGGACTCCAAAATGGCCCTCCCAGGGCTTATCACAGACAGGGTTCAGCTACAGGAGCCCCTGCAGCAACCAGGGCTACTGCTCTGTGTCCACAGACATTCAGCCTCCTTACAGCATCTGTGAGGTTTTCTTGGCAGCTGGATACATCTCTCCTTCTCTGGAAGCCCCAACACTAGGCCCCACCCCTACTCCCAATTTAACCAGTTTAGCTCTTTTAACCAAGCTCCTGAAAGAACAGATCTGACAATGCTCTTCTGGAGTTGATGGGAGCCAAGCTGACTTAAGCATTTAAGGATAGCATGAGCTAAAGATGCTTTTGAATAGGGAGGGAAAATTCCTCTTCTTTCTTTGGCTGATGAATCCGTATCAGACACTCCTAACAACACCATTTAATAAAAAAAGATGTTTCTCAAGAATGAATCATGTCACATATTCAAGGGAACCTGTTGTATTTGCTATGATTTTGCCTGCTATATTTGCAGTGTACAAGAGGAAAAGATTAGACACAACTTTAATAAAACACTGATGCCAGGAAAGGGAAATTTGGAGTATCTTTCCATTTAGGGTTGGGAAAACTAAGGAGTGATTCTAACACCTGAATGAAAATGGTACCCGTATGGTCCCCACGGTAGCTGGGAAGTGTCATGTAGCTGAGCACAGGAGTCAACATGTTGTGAACTTGCTCAACACCAACAACCCCGAATAATATACATAACCATAAGCAGTGAAAAGGAAAAGAACAGGAAGGCTGTCTGCGATGGTTAATTTTGTGTATCAACTTGTCTAGGCTACGATGCCCAATTATTTGGTAAACACCAGTCTAGATGTTGCTGTGAAAGTATTTTTAGATGTAATTAACATTTAAGTCTATAGACTTAGCAGATTACCTTCCATAATGCGGGTAGCCCTCAACCCAATGAGTTGAAGATGTAACAGTAAAGAATGAGGTTTCCATTTGAAGCAATTCTGCCTCAAAACTGCAACATAGAAACCCTGCCTGAGTTTCTAGTCTGCAGATTTCAGACTTAAGTCTGCATTATGAACTCTTTCCTGAATTTCCAGACTGCCTGCCTACCCCTACAGATTTCAGACTTGTCAGCCCCCACATTACACTAGTTAGTTTCTTAAAATTTCTCTCTCTCTCTCTCTGCTCACACACACACACACACACACACACACACACACACACACACGCACGCACATTCTATTGATTCTGTTTCGGGGAGAACCCTGACTAATACAAAGGTTTATGTTATTTTGAACTTTTTTTCGTTTTGGTGGCTGGCCAGTGAGGGGATCTAACCCTGGACCTTGGTGTTATCAGCAACGCACTCTAACCATCAGAGCTAACTGGCCAGTCCTCTGTTTTGAACATGATAGTGTCCACTAGAGATAAAAAAAAAAACTAGAGAAATGAGACTGGAATCAGGTAGCAAGCTAGGTGCATGTATCTACTATCCCCTTATCCCCTCCACACCCCAATCCCATAAAGTCAGGGACAACATTTGAAAGAAAGAGGAAAAAGAGGAAGCAGAGGAAGAGGGGGAGAATCCATAACAGCGCTAGAAAACAAGGAACAGTCTAATCAGTGCCGCATTGTTTGGGGTTTGCGTGGAGAATTATAAAACAAATTGTTGAGGGAAGGGAGAATATGGTCACCTAGTTCTAAAATTCTGAGAAGTGTCAAAGGATATATAATGAAAAGTTTCCCTCCCATGGCTGTCCCTGTTCTTCTGGCCCAGGCAATCGATATCAACGTGTGGTAGTGGCGGTATTGGTGGTGGGTGGGTGTGTGTGGGCGAGTGCGTGTGTGTGCATGACCCCTCAAATCTGCATTATGCATAGATAAGCACATAAGTTACGTCTCTGCACTCCCTTTTCTTGTACCAGTGGTAGCATGCTCCACATACTCCTCTGCATCTAGTCTTGTGTAGCATAGACATGGTTCCACATCCACACATAGAGAAGTTGCTCATTTTTTTTACAGCTCCGTAACCACGTGGACTTACCATAACTTATTAAACCATTGCGCTATTGATGAGCAAATGTTTTCCAATCATTTTCTATTACAAAATAATGCAATGAATGACTTTGTTCATCTATCATTTCCTAAGTGTGCAAATATATCTTTAGGTTAAAGTACTAGAAGAGGAACTGCTGAGCTAAAGAGTATGTGCATTTGTAAATTTGATAGATAATTGCCAGAATGTCTGCCTTGAAGACCAGTAATTTTCATTCCCATCAGCTATATATAAGAGTTCTGGTTTCTCTACATTGTGGCCAACACCATATGTTATCAAACTGTTAGTAGACACATGAAAAAATGCTCAACATCACTCAGCATCCGGGAAATGCAAATCAAAACCACACTGAGATACCATCTCACCCCAGTTAGGATGGCTAAAATCCAAAAGACTCTGAACGATAAATGCTGGCGAGGTTGCAGAGAAAAAGGAACTCTCATACATTGTGGGACTGCAAAATGGTGCAGGCTCTATGGAAAATGGTTTGGAGGTTCCTCAAACAATTGCAGATAGATCTAC
>NW_007726499.1:0-982 GCF_000696425.1 Galeopterus variegatus | reverse complement strand
GGTAATGGGCCACAATAATCAACCTCATTGTATATCGACAAAATAAAATAAAATAAAATAAAATAAAAACTGTTAGAGACTGGCCAATCTAATAGGAATCTATGTGTAGTTTTAACTTGCATGTCTCTTATTAAGACTAAGATTAAGCATTTTAACATATTTTTAAACCTTTTTTGTGTGTGTGTGAACTGACTATTTCTTTACCCATTTTTATTATTGTTTAATTGCAGGTATTTGTGTGTGTGTGTGTGTGTGTGTGTGCGTTTACATCAGTGGGCAAAAGTTTTTCACATAGCACAGTTCTCTGTGATAAAAATTGCAAAGATTTTTTATCAGCATGTCTTTTGTTTTTGGACTTTGTTTATGGTAGTTTTGTCATGCAGAAATATTTTCTTATAAATGTCAGAAAGTTAAGAAATCTTCTAAAAGACAGAAAGCAGATGTTATCAAATTAACAGAGAAATAAGATCAGAGAAAACCACAGCCTAAAATACCCCCAGGAAAGTCCTGATGTGGAAGTGGGAGTGGTTTTGGAACAACTCCAAGTTTAGAGTCAGTAGACTCAAGGAATAGGAAAGTACCCTGGGGCAACTACCAGCGTATTTAATTTGGAGTATCCTGGTAGAACCCTCTTGTGCTGAGCAGGGGTTAGCAGTGACGTTGTCCACAAGATAAAGCAGTGACTGGGCACTGGGGCCAGTGAGGCAGAGTGATGTCCCAGCAGCAAGTAACCTCCAGGACAGACAGGGAGACCTCATGGTAAAAGATACACTAGCAGAGGCTCCCCACACTCACACAGGCACATTCCCATCACGAGCTGCATCCTCAAAGACCAACAGGGGTTCATAAAACCAGGGTGGAGCAGGTAATCAACAGTCAAGGAATAGCTGAGGAAAACCAATACCCTAAAAGAAAGCAGCAGACTATCAAGCAGAAACAATGATGTCTAACAGGAGCTGGCTGGTTAGCTCGGTTGGTTAGA
>NW_007726498.1:697335-697825 GCF_000696425.1 Galeopterus variegatus | reverse complement strand
TTTACTGATTTTTGTTTGGATGTTTTAAATATCTTTTGTTCCTTTCTTTCTGATTTACTGTATGTCTTCTGTGTTTATTGGTTTCTTGGGATGGTAGACAAATATTTTTTTCTCTTTATTGTTAGCATTTTTTTTTTTCTTCCCTTTTTTGTCTTTTTTACTGACCGGTAACAGGATCGCAACCCTCGGTGTTGCGCCCGTACCGGGGACCGGCAATGGGATCGCAACCCTCGGTGTTGCACCCGCACCGTGCTCAGCCAGTGAGCGGGAACCGGTCTCCACATGGGATGCTCATCCAGTGAGCGGGAACCGGTCTCCACATGGGATCCGAACCCTCAGCGGGAGCGCCGCCACACTCCCAAGCGGCGCACTCTCCAGTGCGCCACCAGGCCGGCCCTATTGTTAGCATTTTTATTTTACTGGTGGGTCTGTTCTTTCTGGAGTATTCATAGTTGTGATGCTTATTTTTCACATAACAGTCCAGTACTCC
>NW_007726498.1:691052-693106 GCF_000696425.1 Galeopterus variegatus | reverse complement strand
CTGATTACAGCTTCAATCTCTTTGATTGTTATTCATCTGTTCATGTTTTCTATGTCTTTTCGGCTCAGTCTTCATAGTTTGTATATGTCCAGAAATTTATCCATTTCCTCCTGATTTTGAAATTTGTTGGCATATAGTTGTGTATAGTAATCTCTAATGATTCCTTGTTTTTTTTTTAGGGTATTGGTTGTAATATCACCTTTTTCATATCTGATTTTTGTTATTTGTGTCCTCTGTCTTCTTTCTTTAGTTAGCCTTGCTAGTGGCTTGTCAATTTCATTTATGTTCTCAAAAACCAACTTTTTGTTTCATTGATCTTTTGTATCATTTTTGTGTGTTTCTATTTCATTTAGTTCTTTCCATCTACTAACTTTGGGTTTGAATTTTTCTTGTTTTTGTAGTTCTTTAAGGGGAAGTGTTAGGTTGTTTACTTGCCATTGTTCCATTCTTTTGAAGTAAGCATTTAATGCAATAAATTTCCTCCTTAGTGCTGCTTTTGCAGTATTCCATAGGTTTTGGTATGATGTATCATTATTTTCATTAGTATCTTTAAATTTTTTGATTTCCTGTTTAATTTTTTCTTGGACCTGTATGTCATTAAGTAGAATGTTGTTTAATTTCCATGTATTTTATAGTTTACAGAATTTCATTAGTTATTGATTTCTAGTTTTAAATTGTGGTCTGAAAAAAATACATGGAATAATTCCAAATTTTGAATTTGTTGAGACTTGATTTGTGACCTAACATGTGGTCTATCATGGAGAATGTTCTCTGTGCAGATGAGAAGAATGAATATTATGACATCATTGGATGAAATGTTCTGTAGATGTCTGCCAAGTACAGCTAGTCTAAAGTGATGTTTGAGTCTTGTGTTTCTTGTTGATTTTTTGCCTAGATGATCTGTCCAATGTTGAAAGTAGAGTGTTCAGTTCCCCTAATATTATGGTAGTAGTGTTTATCTCTTTATTTAGGTTTAATGTGTTTGCTTTATAAATCTGGCTGCTCTGATGTTGGGTGCATTTATGATTGTTATGTCTTCTTGTTGGATAGATCCTTTTATTATTATATAGTGGCCTTCTTTATCTTTTTTATGGTTTTTGGTTTAAAGTCTATTTTATCTAAGAATAGCTACTCTAGCTCCTTTTTCATTTCTATTTTTATGGTGTATCTTTTTATATCCTTTCATTCGTTGTCTATATGTGTCTTTACAGGTGAGGTGAATCTCTTGAAAGCAGCATATTGTTGGGTCAGTCTTTTTAATGCCATCAGTAAGTCTGTGTATTTTGAGTGTTGAATTTAATCCTTTTACATTAAGAGTTATTATTGAAAGTTGTTGATTTACTCCTGACATTTTACTGATTTTTGTTTGGATGTTTTAAATATCTTTTGTTCCTTTCTTTCTGATTTACTGTATGTCTTCTGTGTTTATTGGTTTCTTGGGATGGTAGACAAATATTTTTTTCTCTTTATTGTTAGCATTTTTTTTTNTGTCCTTCATTTCAGAAGGGTAGCCTTGCTAGGTAAAGTATTCTTAGTTGGCAATTTTTGTTTTTTACTGTTTTGAATATATCACCCCATTCTCTTCTGGCTGTTAGGGTTTGTGATGAAAAGTCTGACGTTAGTCTGATATGCGCTCCCTTACAGGTGACTTGACACCTCTCTTGCAGCTTTTAAGATTCTCTGTTTGTCTTTAAGTTTTGCCAGTTTGACTATAGCATGTTTCGGAGAGGACATTTTTGGGTTTAATATGTTTGGGGATATTTGAGCCTCCTGAATATGAGATCTGTATCATTCCCTATAACTGGGAAGTTTTCTGCTATTATTTCATAGCATATGTTTTCAATGCCACTTCCTTTTTCCTCTCCTTCTGGAATACCCATGTTTCAGATATTTGAACACTTAAAGTTGTCTGTTATCCTCTTAGATTTTCTTCAATTTTTTAAATTCTTCTTCTTCTTCTTCTTCTTCTTTGTTTTTTGGGGGGGGCTGCCTATGTTATTTTGAACAGGCTGTCTTTAAGGTCAGAAATTCTCTCTTCTGCTTGTTCCAGCCTG
>NW_007726498.1:687954-689956 GCF_000696425.1 Galeopterus variegatus | reverse complement strand
TTTTTTTTTCCAAAATGGAAATTTAGCATGTTAATGTAGGTTGTTGTGGCTTTTGTTTGCATTACTCAAAGATTTTTTATAATTTATTTTCCTTTTAATTAATTTGCTATACCTTTTTTACTATTTTGTTATTGTTTGCTGTCTTGATTGCAGCCTGCATACATGACAGATTATTTATTTGTTGACTTCTCGAATAATAATGGGACATGAATATATTGAACTCTTTTTAACCTGCCTTCTTTGTTGCATATTTATTATCATGCTTTTTAATTCTACATATATAAAACAAGAAATTATTTTTGTTTGTATTGTAACATTTATTTGTTTTAATCACATTTTTACCCTATTTCCTATATTCTTCATTCTTTCCTACAATTCTCTGTTTCCATCTACATTCTAGAATCATTTTCCTTCTGCCTGAAGAACTCTTTTTAATACTTCTTTTCATGTCAGTCTCCTGGATAGAAATTCTGATTTTGTTTGTTTGAAAACAGCTTGGTTTTACTATTCTTTATGAAGGATAGTTGTACTAGATGTAGAATTCTAGGTTAGTAATTATTTTCTTTGGCATTTTAAAGAGGCCATTTCATTGTCGGCTAGCCTCTTTTGTGTCGAGAAGTTACCTGTTATTCCTTTGATGTAATATGGGTATTTTACCCTCTGTTGCATATAAGATTTGTTTTTTTACTCTTTGTTTAGTAGTTTACTGTGATATACTTACATGTGGTTTTCTGGAATGATTTGTCCATTAAGTTTTCAGAACTTATGTCTTTAATCTGATTTAGAAAACCCTTATTCTTTCTTTAAACATTACTTCTGTCCCAATATCTCTTTGCTTTCCTTCTGAAACTCTAAATTATACTTACATAAGATCTTTAGATGTGTTTCTCATATGTTTCTTATATTTGTTTGTTTCATTCTTTTTTCCTTCCAGTTTGGATATTTTCTTTTAAATTGTCCTTTAAGTTGCTACTTCTGCTGTGTTTATATTGATGTTAAAACTATTTGAAATGAACCAACTCTTTGAAAGACACAAACTACCATAACTAACTCAAGAATAAATAATCTTAATAGTTGTATACCTATTAAAGAAATTGAATTTGTAGTGAAGAACCTTCTAAAAAAGAAAACCCCAGTCTCAGATGGTTTCTCTGGTGAATTTTACCAAAATTTTAAGGAAAACATAATACCAGTCTTGCACATTCCTGAAAATAGAAGGAAAACTTCCCAAGTCATTTTATAAGACCAGCATTTACCCTAATGCTAAAACCAATTGACAGTAGGAAAAAAGGAAAGTACAGACCAATATCCCTCATGAACTTGTATGATAAAATCCTCAGCAATATATTACCAAGTCAAATTCAGCAGTATATAAAAACAAAAATTTATTATATTCAAGTGTACTCATTTCAGAAATGCAGTGTATTTTAATTCTATTAACAGATTAAATAAGAAAAAGTATATTTCTTCTCTGTGTAGTTTCAACAGGCACAGAAAAATCAACAAAATTCAACTCCATTCATGATAATCATTCTTAGTAGAGTAGAAGTAGAAGAGAACTTCCTTTGAAGAATCTACAGCTAACCTTATACTTAGTTGTAAAAGACTGAACGATTTGCAACAAAATTCAACTCCATTCATGATAATCATTCTTAGTAGAGTAGAAGTAGAACTTCCTTTGAAGAATCTACAGCTAACCTTATACTTAGTTGTAAAAGACTGAACGATTTCCCCTTAAGTTTAGAAACAGGGCAAGAATTCCCTTTCTCACCATTCCTTTAACATCATACTAGGAGTTGTAGACAACACCATAAGGCAAGACAAATAAAAGGTATAAATATCAAAAAAGAAGAAACAACTGTATTTTAAGAAGATATGAATATGCATGTAGAAAATTCCAAAGGATGTACAAAAAAGCTCCTGTAAATAATAAGTGAGTTTATGGGCCGAGCCCGTGGCGCACTCGGGAGAGTGCGGCACTGGGAGCGCAGTAGCGCTCCCG
>NW_007726498.1:686190-687086 GCF_000696425.1 Galeopterus variegatus | reverse complement strand
GAAATGCAAAGCAACTTGAAAAATAAAACAATTCTGAAAATAAGAACAAAGCTGGAGGATTCACTATCCAAAATTTTAAGGTTTTTACTATAAAGCATAGAATGAAGGTAGTGTGATATTGACTAAATTATAGATACATATGTCAAAAGAATAGAATAGAGATTCCAGAAATAAAACCACACAAATACTGTCAACTGATTTTTGAACTAAAGTGCAGTTAAATGGAGACTTTGGTAAATGTTGACTAATCAACAAATGGTTCTGAATTGAAAAAATATAAAAAGCCCCTTGACACATAATTAGCAATAGATCATAGACCTTAAATATAAAACCATAAAACTTCTAGAGGAAAATGTAGTAGAAAATTTGTGTAATTTAAGTTTGGCAATGATTTTTTAGATATAAGACCAAACACACAATGTATAAAAGAATAAATTGATAAATTAGAGCTCATTAAAGTGTAAAACATTTTTGCTCAATGAAAGACACTGTTAAGAGAATAGAAAGTGGGCCACAGTCTGGATGAAAATATTCTTAAGTCACATATATGATTGAGGACTTATATCCACAGTTAGAAGAAACAAAAAAGAAGAAACCTTTCTAACTCAATAATAAGAAAATAAATAACCCTATTAAAAGATGACCAAAAACCTGAACAGCCACTTCACCAAATGAACTCATGAAAAACTACTCACTAGTCATTGTGGAAATGAAAATTAAAACCACGAGGAGATACCACTAAACAGCTCTTAGAATTATTAAGTAAAAACAAAACAAAGCAAATCAAAAATATGCCGGTAAGGATATAGAGCAACAGGAACTCTCATTGAGTGCTGGTGGGAATGTCCAATGGTATAGCCACTTTAGAAGACAGTTTGGCAGTTTTGTATAAAGTT
>NW_007726498.1:685368-686003 GCF_000696425.1 Galeopterus variegatus | reverse complement strand
CTGAACAGCCACTTCACCAAATGAACTCATGAAAAACTACTCACTAGTCATTGTGGAAATGCAAATTAAAACCACGAGGAGATACCACTAAACAGCTCTTAGAATTATTAAGTAAAAACAAAACAAAGCAAATCAAAAATATGCCGGTGAGGATATAGAGCAACAGGAACTCTCATTGAGTGCCGGTGGGAATGTCCAATGGTATAGCCACTTTAGAAGACAGTTTGGCAGTTTTGTATAAAGTTAAACATACACTTTCCATATGACCCAGCAATCCTACTCCTAGGTATTTACCCAAATGAATCAAAGCCTTATATTTACACAAAACCTATATATGAATGTTTATAGAAACTTTATTCACAGTAGTCAAAAACTGGAAACAACCAAGATGCCCTTCAGTGATGAATGGTGAACAAATCCTGACACATTTATTCATTCTACTACTCAGTAATAAAAAAGAATAAGCTATTAATTCACACAACATGATGAATCTTAAATTCAGCTTGCTAAATTAAAGAATTGGTACTGGAATGATCAATAAATAACTTTATGCATTTTTCAAAATTCATAGAAATGGGGCCAGCCCGGTGGCGCACTGCTACAGTGCGCCGCTTGGGAGCGCAGCGGCGCTCCCG
>NW_007726498.1:682876-683637 GCF_000696425.1 Galeopterus variegatus | reverse complement strand
TTATTTTAAAATATGTGCAGATAGGTCAACTCAGAAATAACCATAGATATGAGTATACACATGGGTTAGTATACACATATTCTCTAGCTTTGTCATCCAAAAGAGCCCCAGAAGTAGTGACAACTCAATAGCAATGAGCACACCCAGCTCCTGGATCTTGGTTTCTAAATACCTTTTTTCAATAAAAGTTACTAAGGCTCTTGGAGCAATAGCTGATTCTGGTGCTGTGGTAGGGAAAATATAGCATGGAAAATTTTATAGCATAGAAAGTGAAGAAATTGCTCAAAAAAAGTGAAAGGGAGAAGTGAAGTGGCATGTCAGAGAACATAAGAGCCAATCTGAATGAGCTCCTGATGGTTATTGCTGGAATAAACAGCAATAGTATTGGATTGTAATCCTTATAATAAAATAAATATCTATATATCCGAACTGATATAAGTGAAACAAGGAATAACTAAAATTGAGAATGGACAAATCTTTGTTACAGAAGAATTCTAAATAATTGTGAATATTGTGTGCCCTCCAGGAGATGGAGCTTAATTCCTCTTCCCTTTAGTATGGGCTGGATTTAGTGACTTATAATGAATATGGCATGGAAAAGAAAAATAGTAATTTTGGTGGAGAAATCTGGCAGACACTACCTTAACAATGTGATCAAGGTTAACATTACTATTGATAACTCATGTTGGTAACATGTATCCCTTGATATCATGTGATATGAAGGACACTTGTCTGTATGATATTATTCTCCAAAAGCAATA
>NW_007726498.1:680891-682818 GCF_000696425.1 Galeopterus variegatus | reverse complement strand
TGGCATGGAAAAGAAAAATAGTAATTTTGGTGGAGAAATCTGGCAGACACTACCTTAACAAAGTGATCAAGGTTAACGTTACTATTGATAACTCATGTTGGTAACATGTATGCCTTGATATCATGTGATATGAAGGACACTTGTCTGTATGATATTATTCTCCAAAAGCAATAACCATAGTCTAAATATGAGAAAACATAAGACAAAACCAAATTGGAGGACTTTTCTCCAAAATGCCTGATCAATACTCTTCCAAAATGTCAAAGTCATTAGTAACAATGTCACAGATTGGAGGAGACTGAGGAGAAATGATGACTAAATGCGATGCAGTATTCTGTATTGGATCCTGGAACAGAAAAAGTGCATTATTGGTGAAATACAAATAAAGTTGGCAGTTTATTTAATAGTATTGTACCACTGTTAATTTCTAAATTTTACCAAATGTGCCATGGTTATATAAAATGTTAGCCCTAAGAGAACCTCGGTGAAGGGTGAAGTTTCTGTGTACAGGAACTCTATACCATCTTTGCAATTTTTCTGTAACTAAATATTCCAAAATAAAAAGTCAAAAAACTATCGAATTCCTGATTTCAAGCCATTGGGCTTTTAACTTAGAGTTGGTGTGACTTCAGACCTCTTCCGTCTTTCGGATATTGCATATAATTCTTTCTTTCTTAGGCAAGACATCATAAAACTCCCTTCTGCCTTTCGGAGGGTTTCTCTTTAGTTTTTTGTCCCCTCGCTCTGCACAGTTTCATACATTTCATAAGTGTCTTGAGGGAACAATCAGCTCAGTTTTGCCATCATTGAATTTTGCCATCCATCGTGCTTCATTGGATCTTGGCCTCTCAAATCTTTAATCTGAGATCTTGTTGGTTTCTTTGTCCTCCAGCAGTGGACCTGTTGTTGAACAAAGCATGGATTCTTGACATTTTGTTCTTGCTTAGAATCCACATATGTCCCCGGGGGGGGGGGGGGGGGGGGAACAGCTGCAGCACTTAAGCTCATCTCTCTGAGGTTGTCTCCTCTCAGGAATCTTGACACCACTTAATACTGTTGTTTAAGCAGCTTTCCAAATGACTTTAAACAACAAAAACATTTACTTAAGCAAACTACTCCTTACTCAGGAAGGCTTTCAAACCAGTTTTTAAAATTACCTTAATTTTATATTTGCCTCTGGCTTGACTTTCTTGAATGGAAGATAGTAAGGTTGCTCATATTGAATTACATGGGCATTAAAATGTTTTACATCAGGAGTAACCTGAGCACGAACTGTTAAAATTAGTCATATTTTTCTGCCTATGTTCATTTTCATAGCATTTACTGATAATTTTTGCACACTATTTGCATCCTCTGTACCTGGCACTGTGCAAAATACTGGGGATACCTTTATGAAATCAAATTTTCTGCCAAAAAGGAACTTACGTAATCCAATGATTATTTAATAAACCAGTAAGTGAATATGAAACAGTAAAACAAAAAACAAAACTGTGGTGCACCATATTATTAAGTATAAAAATAAGAAACATAAGCAGGAATTGTCATTGTTCTTCCAGAGAAAAATTGAAGTGATTACATAGGAATAATAATTGCATATTTAATATTTACTCTAGGCCAGGCACTATGCATGCGTTATTATTCCATTTTATCCTTGCAATAATCTTATAAAGTAAGTACTATCAAGAAGTAAGTACTGTTTTAAAGATGAAGAAACAGACTTAGAAAAGCTAAGTTACTTGTGTAAGGTCACACAGCTGCTTTAGATTACTATAGCCAGAATCTGAATCCATGTTAATAGCTTTTGATCTTAACCACTAAGCTATATAGAGATAAATGCAGAAAGTGCAACCTAGTACACATAAGCCCAATAACATGCCCAAACATAAACATGTAAAAATATATAAACATCAGGTGTGATTTTTTTTTT
>NW_007726498.1:678434-680187 GCF_000696425.1 Galeopterus variegatus | reverse complement strand
TTTTTTTTTTACTTCACAGAGAATTTATTTAAATATCATCCTCTTCTAGGACAGTGAAAAAAGTCCTTTATGAATTATTAAATATTTGACTAGTACAGAGGAGAATAAAACATAGTATGTCAGAAGTTTGACGATCATTAAAAAATGAAGAGAACCCAACTTGAATAACCTAATGGAAGTCAGTGATCAGGGAAGATTCTGTTGAAAATAAGACCCAAAGATGAAAAAGGACCAGACACCCAGCATTTTGACTTACACGTTTATTTAAGAAAATTTAAGTCATGTAAAACCCTCAGCAAAGTTCTTTTTACTATCACATCTAAACCCCAGGCTCCAGTGCCTTTTAGTAAAATTAAGAGATTGCATGTGACTTAATCCTATCAACTTGCTTATCTAGAAATGAATGTTTCTTTAAATAAAACTCATTGCAGAGATTGTGAGAAGCATCTAGTTAGAGCAGAAGGTTCTTGTTGGGCCAGATCATGGAGAACCAGGTTACAAAGTGTAGACTTTATCATGGAATCCAGGTGTCATGACATCAGATGCGTTCAAGGGTTAGATAGGTATCGATTGTGGACAGTAGAGAAAGTATGTAACCTCTCCAGAAGAGATGACCACTACTTAGCTCTTTTTAATATTTGCTATGTAGAATTTCAGGCACAGTGTTGCCAGATCTTCCAGTGATATTTATAAGTAATGATTTTTATCTAAATTTGTTAACTTATTCAAATTAAAAACATAAAACATTTTGTGGGCCAAACAAATCACACACACTAGCTGCTAGTTGGCAACCTCTCCTTTAGGAAGTAGGGAGTCACTGAGATGTTTATCATTAGTGTTTTTCTTTAAGGAAATTAATTTGGTAACATTAATCAGTCATTTGGCTTAGGGAAAAGGTAAAAATTTGGGGTGAGATTTGCCAAAAGAAGATAATGGAAGAATAAAATAGGAAGTACGTGATTTGCCAGGGAATGTTATGGTTTAGGTTTTAATATCTTGAGGTTTATTAAAAGTTTAGCTAAAATTTATTGAATTGCTACGTTATATAAGGTGCTGGACTGCTATTTTATGAAGGCTCTGGAATCAGTCTTTTATACAAGTTACTTGCTACAATTTCTTCATAAGTTTCTTGTATTTATAGATTTAGTATATGTAACATGCTTAGAATGATACTGTCATAAAAATATTTAATAAATATTGACTATTCCTTTTTTAAAAAAAATCATTTATCTGTGGTGGTAGTAAAATGGAGATTTTAATAAGATTTTAATGGAGAAGTTTAGTCTACCAGAGATTTATGAAATTTATTACTTTTGTTTCTGAAAAACCAATTTTTGGTTTTATTAGCTCGGTTGTATATATTTTTTTCTTTTGCTGTATATAATTTCCTTTTCCTTTGGAATTAATTTGCTGTTCTTATACCAACTTTTTGTGGCTATTTGTATCATACTTTTTAGGTGTTCTCCTAATATATACATGTATTTATTGCTATAGCTTTTCTGCTCAGCAACACATTAGTTGTGTCCCATAAGTTTTCATGTTATATTTTTGCTACCATTTGGTTCAAAATATTTAATTTCCATTGTAATTTTTTCTTTTACCCTTGGATACATTGCCAGATTTTCAAACCTGCTTTGGTGGGAGGGGCATTCTTTTTTTTTTTTTTTTCTTTTATTTACCTTTTACTTCCTTGTACTGTGGGTTTAAGAATATACACTTCAATTTTTCAGTGTTCTGAAATTTGTTGAGACTT
>NW_007726498.1:651051-678118 GCF_000696425.1 Galeopterus variegatus | reverse complement strand
TTTTTTTTTTTTTTTTCTTTTATTTACCTTTTACTTCCTTGTACTGTGGGTTTAAGAATATACACTTCAATTTTTCAGTGTTCTGAAATTTGTTGAGACTTTATGGCCTAGTATGTGTTTATTTCTGTTCCATGTGATTTCAAAATATAATGTAATGTCTGTTATTGTATGGTATAGTGTGCTTGACGTCTAGGTCAGTTTTGTTAATGCAGTTCACTTAACCCTTTTTTCTTACTGACTTCTTGTCTGTTCACACTGTAACATATTGAAAGAGCAGTTTAAAAAAAAACTCCTATTATGACTTGCCTACTTTAATTCCCTTGTTCTAACTATTTTGCCTTTTTATATTTTGTAGCTACATGATTAGATGCATGTAAATGTGAATTGTATCATTATTAAATGTCTTTAGTAATAATTTTTCTTTAGGTCTACTTTGTCCCATACTACTGTAGCTAAAATAGATTTATTTAGTTAGTATTTTGCAAGAAATATCTTCTATCATTCGTATACTTTTAATCTTTCTGTTCATAGTTAAAGGGATGTTTAATAGTTTATATTGATTTTTTTATGCAATGTGGCAGTCATGTTTTAATTGTAGCATTTACTTTGATCATACTTAATGTACCAACTGGTATGTAAATAGATCTATTTTATATTTATACTGCCTGTTATGTATTTCTTATTTCCTTCTATTTTGCCTTCTTTTGGATTGAGTACATGTTATTATTTAATTTTTCTACCATACATGGCACTTCAAAAGGTTCATGGAAAAATACAATTGCAATCTTTATTAATTAATATGAATCTTGCCATGAACTTTTTGAAGATGCTTCCCATTAACTTGTGACTTTCTTTTTCTCTTCCTTTGATGGTTACTTTAAATATTAAAACAAGTATTCTTTTTCAAGTTTAATATAAATGAACATGTTAATTTTATTTATTTTCCTCCTGACTTAACATATTATTGTTCTCTTGTGTTTTTATTGTCTGTACATCATATTATATCACTGTATTTTGGGCAGACAATACTCATTTATATGTAACCACATTTTACCATTTTGTGGCTCTTTGTTTGTCCCTGTATCTTTAAGCTTCCTATATGATTAGTCACTTCTCTGATCATAGTACTCTTAAGTACTTCCTTTAGCATGGGTCTTCCTGGAGATGAGTTTGCCCAGGTTTGTTTGTTATGTTTTGCCTGGGAATTCTTTTATTTTACCTGAATTTATGGAAGGTTTTGTTTTTTTTTTTCTGGTTGCGGAATTCCAAGTTGGTAGTTATATTCTTTTAGCACTTTTAAGCAGGAAGTTATCTGTTGATCTTACTGTTGCTTCTTCGAACATATTTTTTAATTTTTAAACTTTTAAAATGAATAAATATAACTCAAATATGGAAAACTACATAATGTATGTATATTACTAGATGATTATTCCTAAGGTGAACATTCTTTTAACTACCATCTCATCAGGATATAGAATTTAACCAGCTATCTCAGTAGCCCTACAAGTTGCCTTTAAAATCACAATCCTTTCTCACCCAAAAGAGTAATTCAGTATCCTCATTTTGTGGAAATTACTTCCTTACTTTTCATTATGGTATTATTCCCCAAGTGTGCATTTCTGTTTTTTTATTTTGTTTTGTTTTATTAGGTAAAATATACCTTTTAAGTCTCTATTAGTCCATAGGTTTTTTTTCTCCATCTCCCTCTTATTCCACCACTGTATTTTTCTCTCACAATTTTATTTATCGAAAGAACTGGATCATTTGTCCTGTAGACTTTCCCATAAGATCTTGTTGATATTATTTCTACGATGTAAACATGTTCCATTGTCTGCAGTATTTCCTTTAAATTGGTAGTGGAATCTAGAGGCTTCATCAAGTTCAATTGTTATTTTAGGAGTCATGCTGTGTCTTTGATAAGCAGGCATATAATGTTTGATTTATTCTCTCTGTCTCTCTGTAGCAATTCCAATGCAAGGGTGCATTAAACAGTGTTATGAAACTATTCCACTTTTCTTATCCATTCTTCGATTCTGTGCTGGGATACTTCTAAAAGAAGAAACTTTGCTTTATTTTGCTACTCAACAGCATTGCCATATTTAAAAAGAAAATGAAAAAAAGAGAGAAAGAAAAGATTTCTTCCTTTCATTTTCCAGTTTTCACAGTATTTTGTTCGTTAACACCCTCCAAAGGTAACCAGTTAGTTTAGTTTCTCTTTTTTTATATCATCATGAACTCAAGCATTTGAGCATGTTTGATGTGTTTTTGTTTTTCAACTATTATCCTGTTGGTGCTCAAGTGAGTTCAACTTTGGCTAATGTGAAACACTTCATGTTGACACCCAAGTCTTTTGATGTGGCCTTAATAGGCTTTAACAGTTCCAGGATCATCTTGTACATTTCCCTATCCCAAACTGAAATGAGCCATTTCCCTTGAGAAATTCTGGTTTGTTTTAATGGGAAGTTAAACTTCAAGACCAAGATCTGTACAATAGTGATGCTTGGTGCTACAGGGTTGGTCATTGTTTTTTAGGTCTTTTACATGGACAGGATTAACAAAGACATGTTTTTAAAGACAAAATACCTTATACATTCAAAGTTAGAACCATAGGTTATCTCCTTAAATTCTTGTAGTTTACACTTATCTTCTATTTTTCCACATCAAGAGTCCCAATTCTCAAAGGCACCAGAAATGATAAAATTAGAATATAACCCATGTTCTCATTTGCTTTGTCAATAAAATATTCTCAAGACAAAATAAGCCATCACCACAGAATTGTTGAGAACAGTTAATTTTTTTTAACATGTGCATTTTACATTTTCTTCTCTACTTTTTTTTTACCGTTTTACTCATGCACATTTTCAGAGTACATGCCATTATACACTATACTCTCTATTTCCTATCCCTCATTTAGAGTTAGTTCTGCATGTAAATGTTTAAAATTCACTATTAATTTTTATGTCATTGTCTTCTCCAAACATTTTGGGTGACTGAAGCTCTTTTTTCTAAGGAAAGACTCATGGAACTAATATCCTTGAGTTCTTGGAGGATAATGACATTTTGTCTGTAGCCTTTACATACCTTTAGTTTGGCTGGATATAATAATCCTTGGCTTACATTTTGCTTACTTTAAATTTAAATGTAACTTGATTTTCTCTGACATGGAGTGTTGCAGTCAAAATTTGCTGAAAATTCAATTTCTTTTCCTTGTAAGTTACTTGGTTTTTTAGCCCTGGGATTCAAATATGTGTGTGTATTTGTCTTTATCTTTAAAACTCAATAATTTATACTAGAATACATCATAGTGTTGTTATTCTGGGCCGATTTTTTTCCATATATGTTATATGCCTTTCATTATGTATTTTCAATTTTTTTGTGAACATTTTCCTGAATTATAGTTTCTAGAATTTGTTCTGTTCCCCTGGCCTTTGATTTATTTTTCAGGAACTCCTATTCTATGTATGTTAGATCTTACTTGCACATGATATGTATTTTCACCCTCTCTCAAATTCTTTTCATATCCTCATTTCTCTTAAAATCAAATCGTTTTTCTTTTTGTCATCATTTTCTCTTATAGCATTATCTACTGTGATTTTTCATTCACTTTTATATTTCTTCTGATTAGTTTTTCTTAAATTATTTTTTTAATTTCTAATTTTTCTGATTTTTATCATCTCATTTTTAAATTTTTCTGATTTCTTAAAATACCTTATTTTTTAGGAATTTTAGTTTTTTTTTTTTAACTATTAGCACATAATAGTCCTCTTAGTTGGCCTTTATCGATTCTTGCCTATAGTATTCTCACCTCGGTGTAATTTCCATTCTCCAGACATGAGAAAGGCTTATTGCATAACCAATAGGCTATTAAAGAAATGACAGATTGTAACTTTAGAGGCTAGATTCTGAAATGCATTGAAGGTTCTGTTTTGTTCTCTCTTAGGTCATTTACTCTTGGAGAAATCCATTACCATGTCATGGAGACATAGATAACTTAGTACATTTTCAATATATTATGTCGGCATGTGACATGCTTTCATTGAGGGTTGTTATTTGGTCTTTTTTTAAATCTGGTAACTTTTTGTGAAATTTAATCCATTTATGATGATCATTTTTTTGTAACATTATTTTTTTCCTAAACTTTTAGAAGAAAGATGTAGATTAACTTTTCTAACTTTGCACATTGAGAGGGGTTTTTTTTTGTTGTTGTTGTTGTTGTTTTCTGTTTTTATCACTTGTTCCAAATTATGCAGCTTAGTGTCTGAGATCTCCTGGCTTTTTTTCTCTGTTTATATATCATTTTTTGTCTTTTATTTTCTGGCTCAATTTGGATTCTGTTCCCTTGTGTTTTTACTCAGTCTAAAGTTCTATTTTGAAAGGCAACTATGGCAGTTAGTTTTGAGAGATAATGGGTCCCAGTCTGCTCTAGCTCCTTTAGAATTTACTGTTAACCCTTTGTACTCACCATTATGGAAGTATGAAAACCTCTTCCAGTTTCAGTTGCTGCTCTTAAATTCACCACTTAGCTTTTTCGAGTGAGAACTCTTTTTTTTATTATTCTGAATTATTAGGTTTATCAGATGCCTCATTGTTTTCCTCTGAGTTTTCTTCCACAGATGATGATACCAACAATCTCTTGTGACTAGTGGTGGTTTGTCACCATGTTCTTATATTTTGTGGTCCATGATATCTTGTTGCCTCATTTTGTTGCAAATGTTTTGCATGAATTTTTTGTTACTGCTATTATAGGTACTTTTAAAAAAAATTTATTTCCATATAATGTACTTTAATCCTAAATTGTATAGCACAATGAGTTTTCACAAAGTAAACCATGTGTGAACAACATCCAGGTCAGATACTTGACATTACCAGCAACCCAGAAATGCCTCTGATGTCTTTTTTTAATCGCTAAAGCCCCTACTATTCTAATATCTCACAACACATAGATTAGTTTTATGCTTTTAAATATCTTGCCAGAGGAATTATACAATATTTATTCTTTTGTATCTGATTTCTTTGGCTGATCAGTATGTTTGTGACATGCATGTGCTTTATTTTTATTGCTATATATCTGAGGTCAGCAAACTATGCCCCACAGGCAAATTCTAGCCATTTTTTAAAAGTGGAGTTTTATTGGAACATGAATATACTCATTTGTTCACATGCAATCTGTGGTTGATCTCAAGATACAACATCAGAGATACAAATTGTGACAGAGATACTAAAGCCTGCAAATCTGAACATATTTGCTATGTGGCTCTTCACAAGAAAGGCCTGCCAACCCCTTCTTTATATTATTTCTAAAGAATAACAACCTATTTTAATTTTAATTTAGAGCTAATACTAATAGTACTGCTATAAACATTATTGCGTATGTTCTTTGATGAACCCACTCCTGCTTTTTTGGAAGTGGTACTATTCTGTGGCCAAAAGAAAACATGAAAGGTAAAATATGAATGATGCCACTGGCTTTATCATTAATTTGCTGTGTGGCAGGAAGATGGTGATTAGCCTCTCTGCACCTCAAATCTTTGATGTGAAAAATTGGAACAGTGACTCCAGCCCCTTGTAATCTATCTTGGCTATGAAGTAATGGAAACAACTTAATAGGCTCAATAAAGCTCTTTGGGAGATTCTTTAACTGTTATTTCTTACCCTTGTTTGATTCCCTCTTCCTCTCCTGGGGTTTGAGCATATCTGTGTCACACTTGTTCTCTGTGTGCCATACATCTCTTAACCTCTTTTACATTCATATCTGAATATTTTCTGATGAGAATGTTTTATATTATGAGTGTATTTCCATCTATTGCATGTTCATTTTTTTAATAAAAGTCTTTATGAATTGAACTTTTAAATTTAATGTAGCCCAATTTTCCTCTCCTTTTGGTTAGCATGTTGATTAGTGCTTTCTGCACACTGTATAAGAAAACCTTGGCTACCCATGGTTCTGAAGATATTCTCCTATTTAAAATTTTATCAATTTGCCTTTCACATTTCATCTACAATGCATCTGGATTTGATTTTTATGTATAATGTTAGATTTGGATCAAGGTTAATTTTTTTCCCATGTGATTATGACCTAGAATCTTTCTTCAAACAGCCATTTTTTCCCCTATGGTATTTATGTGGAGATAGTCCTTGATTCTGTTCTCTTCCATTGAGATTGTACATCTGTGAGTCTTTCTTGGTTTTCTTCTGTTTTATTGCTTTGTTTATATTTGTACTAATACCATATTTTCTCAATTACTATAGATTTATAACTCTTTATATCTAATGACATAACTCCTTCACCCTTGCTCTTGCTTGCAGATTGCTGTGGCTATTCTTGGTCCTTTAAATTTCCATTTGCATTTCAGAATCAGTTTGTCAGAACCCACAGGGATTTTAGTTGAGATTACATTGAATCTGTGATTAAGGGAGAATTGGCATTTTAACAATATTGAATCTTCCAATTCATGAAAATGGTGTCTTTCTTAATTTAGATCTTTAATTTCTCCCAATAGCGTGTTGTCATTTACGTTTTATGTCTTATATGTCTTTCCATAGACTTATCTCTAGATGTTTGATTTTTTTTGCTATTACACCTTTTAAAATTATATTTTCTGTTTGTTTTTGGTATAATGAATAGAAGTTACTTTTTTTTCAGTGTCCTGGTGCCCAGTGACCTTTTTACATTCAAATGTTAATGTTAATAGATTGTAGTTTTTTGGATTTTGTAAATATATATATAATCTGTAAACAATAACAGGTTTTTTTCCTCACTTTAATCCAATTTGTCTGTTTTCTTTTGTTGCTTGTGTATATGATGTCGTATCTAAGAAGACATTGCCAGGTCCAAGGTCATAAAGATTTATACCTATGTTTACTAAGAGTTTTATAGTATTGGCACTTACATTTAGTTTATTGATCCATTTTGAGTTGATTTTTGTATTTTGTGTGAAGAAGCGTATCCAAATACATTATTTTACCTATGGAAATTCAGTTGTCCCAGCACCATTTGTTTAATAGATTGTTCTTTTCTTATTGAAGTTTCTTGGCACCTTTGTTAAAAATCAACTGACTGTAAATCTGTGGATTTATTTCTAGATTCTTAATTCTATTCCATTGATCTGTACATCTGTCCTTTTGCCAATATCACACTGTTTTGATTATTATAGCTTTTGCAGGAAGTTTTGAAATCAGGAATTGTTAGTCCTCCAACTTTATTCTCTTTTACAAGATTGTTTTAGCTATTCTTGGTCCCTTGCATTTTCATATGAATTTTAGGATCAACTTGACAATTTTTGGAAAAAATTACACCTGGAATTTCATCAGGATTGTGTTGAATCTGTAAATCGGTTTGTATAATATTGCTTTCTTAGTAACAGTTGTTTAAATACCTTCTAATTCACGAGGATGGTACTTCTTTTTGTCCATTTATATCATCTTTAATTTCTTTATATATATTTTATAGTTCAGCATACAAGTTTCAAGCTTTATAAAGTTTATTCCTAAGTATTTTATTATTTTGGGGTGCTATTGTAAATGTAATTGATTCTGTAATTTCATTTTCAGATTGCTTATTGCTGGTATCAAGGAATACAACTAATTGTTATATGTTAATTTTATATTCTGCCACCTTACTGAACATGTTTTATTAGCTGTAATAGTTATTTTGTGTGTGTATGTGTATTCCTTAGGGTTTTTTTATACAAGGTCATGTCATCCACAGATATAGATATTTTTACTTCTTTTCTGACCTTGATTCCTTTTATATCATTTTCCTCTCTAACTACCCTGGCTAGTACCTTTGGTACAGTGTTGAATAAAAGTGGAGAGAGTAGTCATCCTTATCTCATTTCTGATCTTAGGGGAAAGATTTCAGTTCTTCATGAATAATATACTATCAGCTGTATGTTTTTTATAGATGGCTTTTATCATCTTGATGAAGTTCTGTTATATTCCTAGTTTGTTGTGTGCTTAGATCATGAAAGGGTGTTGGATTTTGTCAAATGCTTTTTTTGCATCTATTGAGATGTCAATGTAGTTTTGTCCTTTATTCTTTTAATATGGTTTATTATGTTGATTGAATTTCATACGTTGACTCAACTTTGCATTCCTTGGATAATGAGAAGTTTTTTGATTACTAATTCAGTCTCTTTCTTTGTTATAGGTGTATTTAGGTTTCCTGTGTCTTCTGAAGTCTATTGGCAGTTTATATCATTCTAGTAATTTTTCCTTTTCTTGTAGGTTATCTAATTTTTTGGCCTAAAATTATTACTAGTGTTATTTTATTATTCTTTCTATTTCTCTAAAGTCTCTGGTAGTGTCCCATTTCTCAAAACATAAGTTTTAGTGTGTTTTGTTCTCGAATTATTCTCAAAGTATCTTCTAATATCCTTTGTGATGTCTTCTTTGATCCACACATCATTTAGTAGTGAATTGTTTAATTTCTACATATTTGTTAAATACCCAAATTTCCTTCTGTTATTACTCTCTAATTTCATTTCACTGTAGCCAGGTAACATACTTTGTATGACTTCAGTCCTTTTAAATTTATTGAAACTTGTTTTATGTCCTAACATATGATCTGTCCAGGAGAATTTTCCATGTGCACTTGAGAAGAATGTATGTTCTGCTTCTGTTGGGTGGAGTGTTCTATAGATGTTGTTAGATCTAGTTAACTTATAATGTTCAGGTTTTCTGCTTCTCTGTTGATCTTCTGTCTGATTGTGCTGTCCATTGTTGAAAGTGGAGTACTTTCAGTCTTTGAACAGTACACAAATCCTTTTGGTTCTGTTTCTCTGGAGAATGCTGACTAATAAGGCATGAGAGTGAGAAACTCCTGCGGCCAGAGACTCAGACAGCCCACATAGCTTCCTAGACTTTATCTTCAGGAACTCAAGCAGGTTCTCAAGGTAAAGATACTAGAAAAATCCCCTCCTGGCTCTGACGAGGGAGGGGAAGAGTAATCTTTGTGAAATAGCTAGGCCTGCTATCTAGAAGGAAAGACTATACCAGAGCTTTATCCTAGAGTCCTGGATAAAAGGCATTCTTCTCCCTCTAACCACCTCTAACCTTCTCATCTCACCAAGGGAGTTGAGGAGAGCAATACAAGAAGATATACTTGTGAAAGCCACAGGCCAGAAACATAGGCCCACTGAAATACTGAGATTTAATTGGAAAGTTTAGTAATGCTTCCCCTCCTTCTAACCTTACCCATACATAAAGTGGTTTCTAGGATAATAGGGTATTATAGCTGAAACAGCTATAAGACAGGAACAGTGTCTGAGAAGGGAGTACTTAAGGAAGACAAAGACAAGAATGGAAACAAAAACAAGAACACTAGAAGGTTCTTGCACCTATAGCTACAGCAAACATTAAACAAAGACCAACTTCTAGCCAGATTAACATGAATCTTCTCACTACAGTTTCTCCTATTCTATATAACATATGAGGGTACTTCAAAAAGTTCATGGATAAATGGAATTAAAAGATAATATGAATCTTTCCATGAACTTTCGAAGATCTCTTGTGTACAGCTGACAAAAAAATAATCAGTAGGCATCCCAAAAAGTGAAAAACTACACAGTTTGAGTAGACAAAGCAAGCATAGATCCAGTCTCAGATATGACACACATGTTGGAATTATTACAGCAGGAATTTAAAATAACTGATTAATGTGTTTAGGGCTCTAATGGAAAAAAAAATAGACAAAATGTAGAAGAGATAGGTAATGTAAGGAGAAGATGGAATGTCTAAGAAAGAATAAAAAGGAAATGCTAAAAATAAATAAAATAACAGAAAGAATAATGGAATATAAGCAATACTTGCAGGAATCTAGGAAACTAAGCAATGCTTCAGCAAGTAAAACAGCTTTATATTGGTAAGGACAGTGAGTATTGTAGCATTTAAACTTGCCCTAGTTCTGTCTCTCATTCTCTAGCTCCACAGTATTCTTTTATTTTCTCATGGATTATTATTTTATTATAATGTATATAATACATGTTATATTATATATATTAGAATATATAAAATACATGTTATATTATATATATTAGAATATATAATATATTCTAATCTGTTATTGTTATTTATTTTGATGCTGGAATTGTCCCAGATTTTTGTTGTTATTATCTTTCTTTTTGGTTTTTTTGTTCAGGCATAATTAATCATACATATTTTGAGGGTACAGCATCCACAGAATTCTTGAAAATCAACAGCCCACAATCTTAGTGAAAACCTACATTCTGGCAGCATAAAGTTGGGATTTGTTCAAAGACCATTCCCAGAGAATTATCATTGTTTGCCCTTTGTGAAGATTCTATGGAAGACCCTTCTTACAATGTTGTCTTTATTTGGCATGAGTCAGAGCTTTCCCAGTGCAAATCTTCATCCTGGGGGAATTTATTGAAAACAATTGCAGGTAATTGTTTAACTTCACAGCAGTATGAGGTGGTTGATAGCAGTTGAGACAAACAATATACTAATCAAAAAGCTTGAATGGAAAGACTAGGTATACTCATAGGGACTTTGAAAAGCTCCACATAGTCCTGGGATTTTAGAAGACTGCACATATTTATAGGACTGTGCATATGCCCAAGGCTGTGTACATGGTCAAGAAAGACCAGAAGGCCCTAAACTTTCAATTCTGGCTAACATCAAGGCTGTGTACAAACAAAAATGTGAGGCTTTGGTGGCTGAATGATGAAAATATACTCCCAGCACTAACACAGAGCCTCTTAACAAACACCAAGAAACCTAATGGTTCTAAGAGTTCACAGAATATCTGTCCTGTCATTACCTGACCACTCAGCAAACAGAAAAGAGATATCCGGGGCCACTCACAAAAAAGAATATAGATTTTACAGAATTAGTTCAGAAAATCGATAAACAACTATACACAACAACAACAACAATCAGTGGAAATGGAGGAAAAAAACAATCAATAGAAACTGTCTCTTAGAAACCCAGACACTGGAATTACTAGACAAAGAACTTAAGTCAGTTATGTTAAATATGTTCAAAGAACCAAAGGAAACCATATCTAGAGAAATAAATTATAACAATCAGTGGAAATGGAGGAAAAAACAATCAATAGAAACTGTCTCTTAGAAACCCAGACACTGGAATTACTAGACAAAGAACTTAAATCAGTTATGTTAAATATGTTCAAAGAACCAAAGGAAACCATATCTAGAGAAATAAATTATAAGAATTATGTCTCACCAAATAGGAAATACCAATAAAATTATATAAGTTATTTAAAGAAAGCCAAATAGAAATTTTGTACTAAAAGTACAAATCCAGAAATGAAACATTTCTGAAATGAAAAACTTTAGAAATGAAGAATTAATTAGAAAAATGCACTAGCAGATGATTGAACAAGCAGATGAAAAAAATCAGGGAACTCGAACAAAGGTTACTTGAAGTAATCCAGTGTGAGCAACAGCATGAAAAAGACATAAAGATGATAAACAGATTTTCATAGATTTGTGAGATACTGTTAAGCATGCCAACATACTAAGAATTCCAAAAGGAGAGGACGAAGAGGAATAGAAAGAATATTTAGAGAAATAATGGTCAAAAACTTCCCAAATTTGAAGAAAACCATTAATCATCTAAGAATCTCAACAAACTCCAAGTAGGATAACTCAAAGAGATCCACAATTAAGAGCATCATAAACCATAAGTCAAAAGTCAAAGAGAATCTTAAAAGTAGCAAGGGAGAGGGACTCATCATATACACAGGTTCCTCAATAAGATGCAAAAATGGTTTCTCATCAGAAACTGTGGAGTTCAGAAGTCAATGGAATGATATATTCAGAGTGCTAAAAGAAAATAACTGTCAACCATGAGTATCTAGCAAAACTGTCTTTCAAAAGTGTAGGAGAAATTAACATTCTCAGACAAACAAAACCAGAAAATTCATCACTAACAGATCTGCACTACAAGAAATACTACAAGGAGTGTTCCAGGCTGAAATGACACTAGACAGTAACTCAAATTCACATGAAGAATTAAAGAGAAATGGTAAAGGTAATTAGGTAAATATAAAAGTATAAATGTATTTTTGCTAGTAACTTTTTATTTCTCCTACTTGATTTAAAAGATGACCTCACAAAATAATATTATGAATTCGTGTTAATGGGCAAGTACTATATAGTCAGTAACATTTTTTTTTTTTAATGGCTGGCCAGTACAGGGATTGAACTCTGGACCCTGGTGTTTCAGCACAGCTCTTTTTTTTTTTTTTTTTTCCTCCTTTTTGTCTTTTTTCGTGTCCGGCAATGGATCGCAACCCTCAGTGTCATGCCTGTACCGGACCGGGACCAGCAACAGGATCGCAACCCTCAGTGTTGCGCCCGCACCTCGCTCAGCCAGTGAGCGGGAACCGGTCTGTATGTGGGATCCGAACCCTCGGCAGGAGCGCCCCCACACTCCCAAGCGGCACACTGTAGCAGTGTGCCACCGGGCCAGCCCTCAGCACAGCTCTTTAACCAACTGAACTAACTGGCCAGCCCATCAAATACTGTATAAACATGTAATTTGTATGAAAATAACAATACAAAGAAAAGGGAAGGGATTGTAAGTACATAAGAGCCAAGTTTTTATATCCTGTTGAAGTTAAGTTGGTATTAATCTAAACTACATTCTTATATATTAAGATGTTATTTGTAATCACCATGGAAACTACTAAGAAATTATCTCAAAAGTATAATCCATAGGAGATTAAAAATGCACACTAGAAAATATCTAACACAAAAGAAGACAGCAATGAAGAAACAGAGGAACATCAAAGACATATAGAAAAGAAATAGCAAAAAGGGTAAATCTTACCTCCTATGTAATTACATGAAATTTACATGGATTAAACACTCTAATTAGAGACAGAGTTTGGGAGAAAACACACAAAAAAAACCATGATCCAACTATATTCTATATACAAGAGATGCACTTAAGATTCAGAAATTCAAATAACTTGAAAGTGAAAGGAAAGATATACCATTCAAATAGTAAGCATAAGAGAGCTGGAAAGGCTAATCAAATATCAGACAAAATAGAATTGAAGAGAAATTGTTACAAAAGACAAAGAAAAACTTTTTATAATAAGAGGGCCATACCACTAGGAAGATGTGACTATTATAAACATATTCTCACCTAAAAATAAATCCCCAAAATAAAAGAAGCAAAACTGACAGACTAGAAGGGAGATGTGTATCATGATAGTTGGAGACTTCAGTACCCCTTGTTAAACAGTGGGTAGAATAATCAAACAGAAGTTCAACAAGGAAGTATCTGATTTCCAGATATGCCATGTTGTATTGTTTAAAATCTCTAAATTTCAACAAAAAATTGTGAATCATGCAAAGAAGCAAGAAAGACCAATACACAGTTAATATAATAAGGCATGATGTTCGTTGCCTCTTTGCTTTTATATAACTTGACTTTTGGAAAAATTTTTACAAGGACTCTTATAAGAGAAGTTTTTGTGTGTAGAATATGCATATAAAATATCACAAGATATAGTCTTAAAAGGGAACATACATGAAGGCAGTCTAGGGGATTTTCTTTTTCTTTTTCTTTTTTTGTTTCTCAGGGCAGAATCCCCCTCCGTATCCCTTATCTAGATGGGCATCAGTGCTCTACGGGAGTAATTTTAGTGATTGTGTTCCTAATCCCTCTTAAGACAGCCATTCTCTTTCTTTCCTTTGCCATGTTTCACACTCATTACTCATTACAGGCGATTACAATTTCTGCGGTGTTAGTAGAGTAAATGCTCAACTTCATTGACTTATCAGGCTAGATAAAAATAAGCAACATCCAGCTATATGCTATGCAAGAAAAAGATCTACTAATAAGGAAAAGCTGAAAATAAAAGGACAAATATATACCATCCAAGTACTAACTAAAAGGAAACTGTTGTAGCTATAGAAATAGTAGACCAAAAAAAGTTAAGGGGAATAAAGGCATTTATAGAAATAGATGGGGTTACATCATATTGATAAAATCTAGAAGCTATAACAATTCTAAATTTGTACACACATTTTCTGTGATATTTGCCCTATTATTGCTTGCCCTATTATTTATTGTTTACATTTTTACACGGAATGCTAACCTCCTAGTTTCATATTTTCAGCATATTTTTAAGGTAAATTTTCTTCATAAAATGTGTTCAGCAGATTTCTTACATAAAGTGAATGAAATCCTTATTAATACTCGTCCTTATTGTGCTTATTAGTTCATTTTGTTATCAGTTCTCCTATTTCTGTTCTTGTTTGACGTAGGAACAAGGGTATTGGCTAGTTGTTGGGAAAGATATTTGATATTAAAGTATATAACATTACCATATATACAAAGTTACTGTGAATGATATGGTTTACAGAGCTATCTCTTCATAATCCTATTTCTCTTTCCTTGTATGTGCCATTCCAAATTAAGAACAGGCAGTACATACCAGGAGAGGTAGCCATGTATTTTTGTTCCATTTACCTTGCATTTTATTTTTGCCTTTTCTGGCTTATTATTGCATTTTGGCTTATGATTAATAAGGCTAAGTTATTTCCTTTGTAAGTCGTAGGTGGATGTTAGAATGCTTGCATCTACTTAGTTTTCTCAAATACTTATGCCTCAGAATATAGGTACAGTCTTTTTGGAGTTAATATAACAATGCATAAGGTATTATTAATTTACATATATTGACACAGGATCCATTTTCCTTTATTCATTGATTCAAAAGGCATCTACTGGATACCTAATATTTGATAAGCTGTATTAGCAAAACTATAACAAAACTATATAGTTTTATTTAAAAGGTTAATAAATTCTCACCTTTTGTTTCTTTCCTATGAAATATATGCTTTTAATTCAATTTTCTTATAATGAGGGAAGGAAAGAGAATTTCCCAAAGAAACATAAGCATCATTTTGGGGGCAATGAGAAAGTGAATTAATGAAAATCTTTTAAATTTTTCAGGACGAGAGAGATACAGAGAGGGAGGATGAACTGGAACTGAAAAGAGGTCTTTTATACAGAGACTCTGCCTATGACAGTGACCCTGAGTACAGGTATGAGCTTGGTTAATGCTGTGTATACAGATCTTTCTCATAGTTAGTATAAAATAATGTTTTCTTAATCTAATGAATTTGTGGGAAATTTAGACTCAGAAGGATACTTAATATTTTAACTATGTAAATTCCAATTGAAATATTTTAGTATGTTTGCATTACTAAAACTTTTCAGTGAAAACAAATATAGTCAATGGTGATGCCTTTCATGCTAATTAAGATTAGGCTGCACTGTGAATAATCCACATATTTTAGGAGGCATTTATTTTAATGTAGAAAATAGTTTCCATACTCTTAGACCATGAATAAACCTTTTTTTTTTTTAATAATATAAGAGCAAATTCTGTTCTTCTGGCCTAAAATTTCAGAAGTGTTAATAGTAAATTTTTTGCAAGGTTATACTAGCAAATCCATGAAGAACTTTCGAAAGCTCAGTGTCAGTAGTCATAAAATGCAGTATTAAGACTGTAAATTACGGGCTTATACCCTCAAAGTTTCTCTGAATACGTGGATGCTATACCCCTGATTACTATATGGATTTCACCTTCCTTAGATTCCTGAGGAAACATTTAAGAAAAAACCTTCAAATAATGGAATATGTTTTATTGCTAGCTGATCACCCAGGACTGTGCTATCTCTCACATGAGAGAGTTAAGCAGAGTATCAGAAACATTCTGCTTGCACATTTTTGAGATAACACTTCTCGTGTGTGTTTGTGTATGTGTGTGTGTGTGTATTTATATATATACTTGGACCAATAGAATGGAGTTGTCAGTCCTTCAAAACCTTTTATAAAAGTGTCTTTGATATTGGCTCCAGAAGCTTCTGAAAGGATCAGGCTAGATAAAAATAAGCAACATCCAGCTATATGCTATGCAAGAAAAAGATCTACTAATAAGGAAAAGCTGAAAATAAAAGGACAAATATATACCATCCAAGTACTAACTAAAAGGAAACTGTTGTAGCTATAGAAATAGTAGACCAAAAAAAGTTAAGGGGAATAAAGGCATTTATAGAAATAGATGGGGTTACATCATATTGATAAAATCTAGAAGCTATAACAATTCTAAATTTGTACACACATTTTCTGTGATATTTGCCCTATTATTGCTTGCCCTATTATTTATTGTTTACATTTTTACACGGAATGCTAACCTCCTAGTTTCATATTTTCAGCATATTTTTAAGGTAAATTTTCTTCATAAAATGTGTTCAGCAGATTTCTTACATAAAGTGAATGAAATCCTTATTAATACTCGTCCTTATTGTGCTTATTAGTTCATTTTGTTATCAGTTCTCCTATTTCTGTTCTTGTTTGACGTAGGAACAAGGGTATTGGCTAGTTGTTGGGAAAGATATTTGATATTAAAGTATATAACATTACCATATATACAAAGTTACTGTGAATGATATGGTTTACAGAGCTATCTCTTCATAATCCTATTTCTCTTTCCTTGTATGTGCCATTCCAAATTAAGAACAGGCAGTACATACCAGGAGAGGTAGCCATGTATTTTTGTTCCATTTACCTTGCATTTTATTTTTGCCTTTTCTGGCTTATTATTGCATTTTGGCTTATGATTAATAAGGCTAAGTTATTTCCTTTGTAAGTCGTAGGTGGATGTTAGAATGCTTGCATCTACTTAGTTTTCTCAAATACTTATGCCTCAGAATATAGGTACAGTCTTTTTGGAGTTAATATAACAATGCATAAGGTATTATTAATTTACATATATTGACACAGGATCCATTTTCCTTTATTCATTGATTCAAAAGGCATCTACTGGATACCTAATATTTGATAAGCTGTATTAGCAAAACTATAACAAAACTATATAGTTTTATTTAAAAGGTTAATAAATTCTCACCTTTTGTTTCTTTCCTATGAAATATATGCTTTTAATTCAATTTTCTTATAATGAGGGAAGGAAAGAGAATTTCCCAAAGAAACATAAGCATCATTTTGGGGGCAATGAGAAAGTGAATTAATGAAAATCTTTTAAATTTTTCAGGACGAGAGAGATACAGAGAGGGAGGATGAACTGGAACTGAAAAGAGGTCTTTTATACAGAGACTCTGCCTATGACAGTGACCCTGAGTACAGGTATGAGCTTGGTTAATGCTGTGTATACAGATCTTTCTCATAGTTAGTATAAAATAATGTTTTCTTAATCTAATGAATTTGTGGGAAATTTAGACTCAGAAGGATACTTAATATTTTAACTATGTAAATTCCAATTGAAATATTTTAGTATGTTTGCATTACTAAAACTTTTCAGTGAAAACAAATATAGTCAATGGTGATGCCTTTCATGCTAATTAAGATTAGGCTGCACTGTGAATAATCCACATATTTTAGGAGGCATTTATTTTAATGTAGAAAATAGTTTCCATACTCTTAGACCATGAATAAACCTTTTTTTTTTTTAATAATATAAGAGCAAATTCTGTTCTTCTGGCCTAAAATTTCAGAAGTGTTAATAGTAAATTTTTTGCAAGGTTATACTAGCAAATCCATGAAGAACTTTCGAAAGCTCAGTGTCAGTAGTCATAAAATGCAGTATTAAGACTGTAAATTACGGGCTTATACCCTCAAAGTTTCTCTGAATACGTGGATGCTATACCCCTGATTACTATATGGATTTCACCTTCCTTAGATTCCTGAGGAAACATTTAAGAAAAAACCTTCAAATAATGGAATATGTTTTATTGCTAGCTGATCACCCAGGACTGTGCTATCTCTCACATGAGAGAGTTAAGCAGAGTATCAGAAACATTCTGCTTGCACATTTTTGAGATAACACTTCTCGTGTGTGTTTGTGTATGTGTGTGTGTGTGTATTTATATATATACTTGGACCAATAGAATGGAGTTGTCAGTCCTTCAAAACCTTTTATAAAAGTGTCTTTGATATTGGCTCCAGAAGCTTCTGAAAGGATCAGGCTAGATAAAAATAAGCAACATCCAGCTATATGCTATGCAAGAAAAAGATCTACTAATAAGGAAAAGCTGAAAATAAAAGGACAAATATATACCATCCAAGTACTAACTAAAAGGAAACTGTTGTAGCTATAGAAATAGTAGACCAAAAAAAGTTAAGGGGAATAAAGGCATTTATAGAAATAGATGGGGTTACATCATATTGATAAAATCTAGAAGCTATAACAATTCTAAATTTGTACACACATTTTCTGTGATATTTGCCCTATTATTGCTTGCCCTATTATTTATTGTTTACATTTTTACACGGAATGCTAACCTCCTAGTTTCATATTTTCAGCATATTTTTAAGGTAAATTTTCTTCATAAAATGTGTTCAGCAGATTTCTTACATAAAGTGAATGAAATCCTTATTAATACTCGTCCTTATTGTGCTTATTAGTTCATTTTGTTATCAGTTCTCCTATTTCTGTTCTTGTTTGACGTAGGAACAAGGGTATTGGCTAGTTGTTGGGAAAGATATTTGATATTAAAGTATATAACATTACCATATATACAAAGTTACTGTGAATGATATGGTTTACAGAGCTATCTCTTCATAATCCTATTTCTCTTTCCTTGTATGTGCCATTCCAAATTAAGAACAGGCAGTACATACCAGGAGAGGTAGCCATGTATTTTTGTTCCATTTACCTTGCATTTTATTTTTGCCTTTTCTGGCTTATTATTGCATTTTGGCTTATGATTAATAAGGCTAAGTTATTTCCTTTGTAAGTCGTAGGTGGATGTTAGAATGCTTGCATCTACTTAGTTTTCTCAAATACTTATGCCTCAGAATATAGGTACAGTCTTTTTGGAGTTAATATAACAATGCATAAGGTATTATTAATTTACATATATTGACACAGGATCCATTTTCCTTTATTCATTGATTCAAAAGGCATCTACTGGATACCTAATATTTGATAAGCTGTATTAGCAAAACTATAACAAAACTATATAGTTTTATTTAAAAGGTTAATAAATTCTCACCTTTTGTTTCTTTCCTATGAAATATAGTACAAGAGATGCACTTAAGATTCAGAAATTCAAATAAGTTGAAAGTGAAAGGAAAGATATACCATTCAAATAGTAAGCATAAGAGAGCTGGAAAGGCTAATCAAATATCAGACAAAGTAGAATTGAAGAGAAATTGTTACAAAAGACAAAGAAAAACTTTTTATAATAAGAGGGCCAAACCACTAGGAAGATGTGACTATTATAAACATATTCTCACCTAAAAATAAATCCCCAAAATAAAAGAAGCAAAACTGACAGACTAGAAGGGAGATGTGTATCATGATAGTTGGAGACTTCAGTACCCCTTGTTAAACAGTGGGTAGAATAATCAAACAGAAGTTCAACAAGGAAGTATCTGATTTCCAGATATGCCATGTTGTATTGTTTAAAATCTCTAAATTTCAACAAAAAATTGTGAATCATGCAAAGAAGCAAGAAAGACCAATACACAGTTAATATCTTATAATAAGGCATGATGTTCGTTGCCTCTTTGCTTTTATATAACTTGACTTTTGGAAAAATTTTTACAAGGACTCTTATAAGAGAAGTTTTTGTGTGTAGAATATGCATATAAAATATCACAAGATATAGTCTTAAAAGGGAACATACATGAAGGCAGTCTAGGGGATTTTCTTTTTCTTTTTCTTTTTTTGTTTCTCAGGGCAGAATCCCCCTCCGTATCCCTTATCTAGATGGGCATCAGTGCTCTACGGGAGTAATTTTAGTGATTGTGTTCCTAATCCCTCTTAAGACAGCCATTCTCTTTCTTTCCTTTGCCATGTTTCACACTCATTACTCATTACAGGCGATTACAATTTCTGCGGTGTTAGTAGAGTAAATGCTCAACTTCATTGACTTATCAGGCTAGATAAAAATAAGCAACATCCAGCTATATGCTATGCAAGAAAAAGATCTACTAATAAGGAAAAGCTGAAAATAAAAGGACAAATATATACCATCCAAGTACTAACTAAAAGGAAACTGTTGTAGCTATAGAAATAGTAGACCAAAAAAAGTTAAGGGGAATAAAGGCATTTATAGAAATAGATGGGGTTACATCATATTGATAAAATCTAGAAGCTATAACAATTCTAAATTTGTACACACATTTTCTGTGATATTTGCCCTATTATTGCTTGCCCTATTATTTATTGTTTACATTTTTACACGGAATGCTAACCTCCTAGTTTCATATTTTCAGCATATTTTTAAGGTAAATTTTCTTCATAAAATGTGTTCAGCAGATTTCTTACATAAAGTGAATGAAATCCTTATTAATACTCGTCCTTATTGTGCTTATTAGTTCATTTTGTTATCAGTTCTCCTATTTCTGTTCTTGTTTGACGTAGGAACAAGGGTATTGGCTAGTTGTTGGGAAAGATATTTGATATTAAAGTATATAACATTACCATATATACAAAGTTACTGTAAATGATATGGTTTACAGAGCTATCTCTTCATAATCCTATTTCTCTTTCCTTGTATGTGCCATTCCAAATTAAGAACAGGCAGTACATACCAGGAGAGGTAGCCATGTATTTTTGTTCCATTTACCTTGCATTTTATTTTTGCCTTTTCTGGCTTATTATTGCATTTTGGCTTATGATTAATAAGGCTAAGTTATTTCCTTTGTAAGTCGTAGGTGGATGTTAGAATGCTTGCATCTACTTAGTTTTCTCAAATACTTATGCCTCAGAATATAGGTACAGTCTTTTTGGAGTTAATATAACAATGCATAAGGTATTATTAATTTACATATATTGACACAGGATCCATTTTCCTTTATTCATTGATTCAAAAGGCATCTACTGGATACCTAATATTTGATAAGCTGTATTAGCAAAACTATAACAAAACTATATAGTTTTATTTAAAAGGTTAGTAAATTCTCACCTTTTGTTTCTTTCCTATGAAATATATGCTTTTAATTCAATTTTCTTATAATGAGGGAAGGAAAGAGAATTTCCCAAAGAAACATAAGCATCATTTTGGGGGCAATGAGAAAGTGAATTAATGAAAATCTTTTAAATTTTTCAGGACGAGAGAGATACAGAGAGGGAGGATGAACTGGAACTGAAAAGAGGTCTTTTATACAGAGACTCTGCCTATGACAGTGACCCTGAGTACAGGTATGAGCTTGGTTAATGCTGTGTATACAGATCTTTCTCATAGTTAGTATAAAATAATGTTTTCTTAATCTAATGAATTTGTGGGAAATTTAGACTCAGAAGGATACTTAATATTTTAACTATGTAAATTCCAATTGAAATATTTTAGTATGTTTGCATTACTAAAACTTTTCAGTGAAAACAAATATAGTCAATGGTGATGCCTTTCATGCTAATTAAGATTAGGCTGCACTGTGAATAATCCACATATTTTAGGAGGCATTTATTTTAATGTAGAAAATAGTTTCCATACTCTTAGACCATGAATAAACCTTTTTTTTTTGAATAATATAAGAGCAAATTCTGTTCTTCTGGCCTAAAATTTCAGAAGTGTTAATAGTAAATTTTTTGCAAGGTTATACTAGCAAATCCATGAAGAACTTTCGAAAGCTCAGTGTCAGTAGTCATAAAATGCAGTATTAAGACTGTAAATTACGGGCTTATACCCTCAAAGTTTCTCTGAATACGTGGATGCTATACCCCTGATTACTATATGGATTTCACCTTCCTTAGATTCCTGAGGAAACATTTAAGAAAAAACCTTCAAATAATGGAATATGTTTTATTGCTAGCTGATCACCCAGGACTGTGCTATCTCTCACATGAGAGAGTTAAGCAGAGTATCAGAAACATTCTGCTTGCACATTTTTGAGATAACACTTCTCGTGTGTGTTTGTGTATGTGTGTGTGTGTGTATTTATATATATACTTGGACCAATAGAATGGAGTTGTCAGTCCTTCAAAACCTTTTATAAAAGTGTCTTTGATATTGGCTCCAGAAGCTTCTGAAAGGATCAGGATATCATTTTAGTTTTATTGCTGGTTATATTATATACTAGGCCAAGAAGTTACTCCCATTTTACTTACCATCTCAAAGATGAGAGAACCCACACTCAAAGTAATTACCTCCTTGCTAGCCTTGATGCTTCCATCAACAGAAGTCAAGAGGGAGTTTGGGTTCTTGGTTTATTATCAGTGCTCTGCAGATGCCCATTGACATAGGGATCCAGGGGAAGTCTGCGTGGACTTCTGGAATGACTCAGTGAGGAGCTCAGTAAATCTTCTCCCTAAAATGAAACAACAAAAAAATTGTCAAAAACATTTTAATAACTTTGGAAATTGACCAAAGGCACATAACAATTAGAGAAGCATTTATCAAGAAAATTACTGAACCTCAGGAAGAGCAGTGGGAATCTGTGACATTTTAACCTGGAGTTTCCACCCCTACCAATGACTCCCCAGCTGCATGGCACAGCTGTTCTACTGGGGCAGTCATGTTGATAGACTGGAGCTCTGCTTCCAGAAGAGACTAACTTTATATGAGCCAAGCATGGGAAATTTCACATACAGGGGCATTAACAGAAGGAATAATGGTCTCCCTGGTAAACGGGCAGGGAAGGCCTGAAGTCTTAATACTGGTTGGGGCATATAATAAAGATCCAGGGACAAGATAGCCAAAGTTGGTCTTGATAAAGTTCTACCTTTCCTTGGTTGTCTGGGTGGTTATGTGCATGCACAAGGTTGTACATATGCTCAGGAGAGACTGAATAGAGCCCTAGTGAGCCATTAACCCATGGCTGAATGTGAGGTTTTATAAAGGCAGAAAGTAAAATCCCGGGCAGACTTGTAAATCTGGGTAAAGCAAAACATGGCTCTGATCAATCATTTACTGGTCACTATGCTGTGCTGAACCAGGGGTAGCTCCTAGGAGGCCAGGCTTAAAAATAGAAACAATAAAAAAAAAAAAAAAATACACCAGCTATGCAGTGTGATGGAAACAGAATTGACAGCATCAATCCAGGCAAGTCACTAAACAAATAATCAGAAACAACAATAATTCTGGTAGGGAGGTCAGAATCCATAGGTGCTGCAGTTTTTTCTAAAATATTCAGTTTTCAACAGAAATTTTGAGATATGTAAAGAAACAGGAAAGTTTCTAGTCATAAAAAATAAATTACTAGCAACAGATGTTGGATTCAGCAGATTTCAAAGCAGCTTATGTATTAGTCAAATTTTATCGCTTATGACAAAATACCTGAAACCAGGTAATTTATAACAAAAAAAAAATTGTTGCTTATAGTTTCAGAGTCTGGGAAGTCCAAAGCCCAGGGAGCACATCTGGTGAGAGTCTTGGTGGTGGCAACAAGTAACCCAGGGGTCTCACATGGCAGACATGGCAGAGCAGAGAAAGAAAGACAGTTCCTCACACACTCTCCTTTTAAACCCTCAGAACCATACCCATGACCAGTATTAAATCATCAGCTTAATCACCACTTCAAGGCCCCACCTTTTAATTACCATAATAAGGTTTCCCACCTTCTGCAGTTACAATGGGGATTAAGCTTTAATGACTTTGGAGAACCATGCAATCCACTTCAGCTTATGTTCAAAGAACTAAAAGAAACTATCTTTAAAGAATTAAAGGAAAGTATATCAACAATGACTCATTAAATAGAGAATATTAATAAAGATTTTTTTTTTGTTTTTAGTTTTTTGTTTGTTTTTAGTGAAAAATTATGCTCAGGACTCAGTACTTTATCTTAAACCTAGATACATATTGTGGTTACCAATCATGGAGAACAGCAGACATTCAGTGTTTTCTCCAGGGAGAGCAGAATGGAAAAATAAAATGTTTATTATTTCATCTTCTGGGCATCAGCTTATCCATAATAGTAGTCCCAAGTCTTCCATGACCTTTGAGTATGAAACTTATTTGAAAGAAATATCTAATCCATGAGCTAATAAATGACGCTTTACTCCCAATACTTTGGATTTGGGGAAATGAGTTGGAGAAAGAATCTACTACCTACACAGGCTTCCTTCTCTAGAAGATATTGCATATCTTCTAGAAAATTTATGGTATCCCTGCCAATTCTTAGGGCCTTAATATGCTCTTTCTTCCATTTAGTACCTTCTACTTGTATATTTCAAATTTCTACAGTTTTCAGGATGTTTAATTACCTACATTGTTGTGCATTTCTGGCATCACTATCCCACTTGAGCATTAGCCCTAATTTTAAAGACCAGGTATGAGGTGATATTTCATATAGACAGGAGTTGGCCAAAAAAGGAGAAAAATAAATTTAAAATTAGTGTTTAGAATTCAATTTGTTCTTATGACTATTATCCCAAATTTTTAGCAATGATATTCTTTTATAGAACTAGCAATTGTAAAAACTGTTTTCTATTGGCTTATGCATATTTTTCAGGATACTAACAGTAGGGATATGCTTAGTAAAAATATTTTAATTATGAAATTATTTATAGCAGAATATAAAACTGAGTAATTTACTTTTTGTCTTTTATTTTTAAATAACACAGGATTGACTGTAGTTTCATCTCTTCCACATTGATCCCTATCTGATCAATATGATGAATCTACCAAGATGTAATAAATAGCCAAAAAGTTGTCTTTAGTATTAACAGATGGAAGAAAAAATCTAAATAATATGTAGATTTAACATCTCTTCAATAAGAGTAAACTTTAATTTTTAAGTGGAAAATATTGCTTAACTCTAATTTAAATTTACTGGATCTTGTGTTATTAATCCAAGTATCATGATAAAGTTCTTTTCTATTAAAAATTTAAGATTTAGTTTCTTTTTTTATTTTTAAATTTTTGTCTAGAAAGTAAGTTAATATTTAGATATATTTAGGTTGTGCATTTTTATGTGGTTTTTTTAAGTGTTGTAAAAATTGTAGCTTAAGAGTCTAGAAAAATGTCTGTTTCCATCACACTGCATAGCTGGTGTATTTTTTTTTTTTTTTTATTGTTTCTATTTTTAAGCCTGGCCTCCTAGGAGCTACCCCTGGTTCAGCACAGCATAGAAATTGTGGTGTTAATCTTTAAATTATATATATATAATTCCAATTTGCAATATTTATCTCACAATTGTAACTATTTTGTTATATATCTTCCTTGTCTCCTTATATTATTAAGTGTGAGCTCTGTGAAGGCACAGATGTTCTACTTATCTTTGTTTTTGACTGCCCATCAAGGTCTCTGACATACACTAGGAGTACAGTTTTTAAAAAGTTCAAATATTAAAATTGGGTTTCTTGTTAATAGTGATCAATTGCATTGCTAAAACTCTTAGACATTACTTAAGTAAATCCTTTTTGTGATTGTAATATTTAACAACATCTCTAGATAAGGAATCAACAGTGGAACTGTGAGGCAGGTACCTTCTCAAAGCAAATGATGAAAGCTGTTGGACCTTATTTGTTGTCACTGACTCATTTCTACACATTTTCACTGAGGGAATAGAAATAAATGACCTATAAGTAACCAATCTCCAGTGAATTCACATGAATAGACTTCTTTTAATTTTTTCTGTATAGGTCCTTCTGCTAAGAGTAAAAGGAGATGAGAAATGACAGCATGCAATTTTTCCTGAAACATTTTTGGTTTGGTTTGGTTTGGTTTGTTTGTTTTAAGGAAACAAAGTCTCTACCTGCATGCTTTCGAAAGTATAGTTTCTAGACTAGTAATCAGCATCACTCTGATCACTCTGGTACTTGCAAGAAATACAAATTCTTTGGCCCCACCTTAGACATACTGGATGAGTAACTGTGGGGGTGAGGACCAACAATCTGAATTGTACTAAACCCTCTAGATGATGCATATTAAAGTTTGAGAACCACTGCTATAACTTACCAATAAATTTTAATGGTCACTGATGACATCTTACCCTTGTATGGTATCTTTAAAGAAACAAAATGCTTTTCCAGTTTTGTTATTAGGCCATATTATAAACTCTCCCTAATATATATTCTGAACTCCAAGACTGAATATTTTCTTTCCTACTTTCCATCTGTTCATCTATCCATTCATCCGTCTCTCCAATGTCTGTAGAGCATACACACCACATGCTCAGTACTATTCTGTGTGCTTTTTCCATCAATGTTTTTGCTTGATAGGAACCACTATTGACTATTATGGAAAGGAATTCAACTCTTGTAGTATTAAATGTCTTCGATCGTATTGACTCTTAGATCACAAATTTAAATAACAGAATATATATCCTCCACTTTAAAGTATCTTTCGACTCTGGTTCTTTGAGTACAAATAACAAATATCCAATGTTTTATTATTCTTATGACCTTCCAATTATTTCTTACAAGTAGTGTTTTTGGGGTAACACATCTATTTTACATCCTGACCTTTTTTCCCCATGTATATCACTTAATATTTATTTCATCTGAAGACTGTTTATGGAAACCTGAGGCTTTGGGTAGAGTACTATGTGTTTGATCTTCATTTGACACTGACATAGAAAACACCTACAGGGCTTCAAGTGAGTATATCCTTTTCTAAACTGAAAGCTAATCATGCTCTTTGTTTCCTAGTCCATCCTAAGCTGCCGAAGACCTTTCTCTTTTCTGTATATGCCAAGCTTTAAAAAATAAATTTATAATTTTTACCTTATCAATACTTAGGATTTGAAATTGCTTAATTTTCATATATTTTTTCTGGACTCTGTTCCTTTTTGTCTTTTTTCTTAATAGCATTTCCATAATTTACTTATTTGTTTGTTTGTTACTTTGAACTTTATTTTATTATTATTTTTTCTTTTTTTCATTGATTATGCATATTCATGGGTACAAAGCTGACTGTCACCACCTGTGCTCAAGATGTGATGACCAGTGATAATCAGATCAATACTATTAGCATGCCCATTACCACAGGGAATATCACTATTTGTGGTAATGGGCATGCAACCCTAGGTATGCCTTTTCCCTCTGAAAAACCAATGTACCACTGTGGTCTTTCTTTCTTTCCTTCTTTCTCTCTTAGCTCCCACTTATGAATGAGGACATGCATTATTTTTCCCTCTGTGCCTAGATTATTTCATG
>NW_007726498.1:648154-650113 GCF_000696425.1 Galeopterus variegatus | reverse complement strand
TAGTAGGAATTCAATAAATGCTGGAATACTCTTAGTAAATAGGGAAATGTAGTCTTTATTTATTTATTTATTTATTTATTTATTTATTTATTTATTTTGTCTTTTTTCGTGTCTGGCAACGGATCGCAACCCTCAGTGTCGCGCCCGTACCGGACCGGGACCGGCAACGGGATCGCAACCCTTGGTGTTGCACCCGCACCTCGCTCAGCCAGTGAGCGGCCGGTCTGTATGTGGGATCCGATCCCTCGGCGGGAGCACCGCCGCACTCCCAAGCAGCGCACTGTAGCAGTGCGCCACTGGGCCGGCCCGAGAAATGTAGTCTTTAAAAGCCTAGTGCTATAATAGGATGTTTTAGTGTCACTTATACATTTTAAACTTATTAAGGTACTCAGCAATAAAAAATCAAAATTGACTCAATATTTTCACAGTTCATTAATTAGAGAGCCCATGCTTCCATGTCTGGAAGTAAATATCGTGTTTAGGATTCTGATATTCTTTGTTTGCACCTATCCAGAGACTCCCATATTAGGATGCCTCTATGTTCACATCTCTATTTTGCAGTTCAGATTTCCAGGCTGAACCAATTCCCTACTTCTCTCCTGAGAACCACAATGTTATTTTAAAAATTGAAAATTTTTGCAATTTTAAATAGAAATAAATTTTCTGCCAAATTTTTTTAGATCTAAAAGCATTAGAATGTCTACTTTGACCACTTCAGGTCTTCTTTACAGAACCTTATCAGGTTCACAGTTGGTCCCACAGAGCTTTCTGAATTTTCTTTATCCATTGCAAGCCACCAAAGTGATATTTTAAGGCTACTTTGAGACATGGAAAAAACATTATTGTCTAATGAAATCAAAGCATTAGCAAAATCAATGCCTGATAACAATGAATATAGTACTTTATGATAGGGATTAGGAGTTTGGTTTACAAACTGGAAAAAAACAACACCATGATTTTTAAAAAGTTAGTAGCCTACTACTACTGCCTTTCAGAGAGTTGGTTAGTGATGTGCGTTAGAAATTCAAACTGGTAGGGCCGGCCCGGTGGCGCACTGGATAGTGCGCCGCTTGGGAAGCGCGGCGGCGCTNTTTTTTCTTTTTTTCATTGATTATGCATATTCATGGGTACAAAGCTGACTGTCACCACCTGTGCTCAAGATGTGATGACCAGTGATAATCAGATCAATACTATTAGCATGCCCATTACCACAGGGAATATCACTATTTGTGGTAATGGGCATGCAACCCTAGGTATGCCTTTTCCCTCTGAAAAACCAATGTACCACTGTGGTCTTTCTTTCTTTCCTTCTTTCTCTCTTAGCTCCCACTTATGAATGAGGACATGCATTATTTTTCCCTCTGTGCCTAGATTATTTCATGTAACATAATATTCTGCAAGCTCATCCATGTTGCTGTGAATGGCAGAATTTCATAGCAGAGTAGTATTCCATGGTGTATATATACCACATTTTCCTTATCCTGTCATCTGTCGATGGACATTTAGGTTAGTTCCATATCTTGGCTATTGTAAGTAGAGCTGTGATGAACATGGGAGTGCAGGTATCCCTTCAGCATGATGATTTCTATTACTTTGGGTGTACATCTAGAAGTGGGATTGCTCGATCATATGGTAGTTCTATCTGTAGTTGTTTGAGAAAGCTCCATACTGTTTTCCATAGTGGGTATTCTAATTTACAGTCCCACCAACAGTGTAGGAGTGTTCCCCTCTCTCCACATCCTCGCCAGCATGTGTTATTCTCTGTCTTTTTGATTATGGCATTGTCATAATTGAATAGAGGGCTCTCTATTCAATTATCGAGAGTTTAGTTGCTAAAAAAAAGTGTACTGCCTTTAATAACAAACAATATTATCCCTGCTTTGAAGATAACCATTTTATGGTATATGTGCCCGATGCAGTATTTTGTAGAGTGTAGTAGGAATTCAATAAATGCTGGAA
>NW_007726498.1:645849-647192 GCF_000696425.1 Galeopterus variegatus | reverse complement strand
GGGCAACACTGAGGGTTGTGATCCGTTGCCGGACACGGAAAAAGACAAAAAAAAAAAGAAAGAAATTCAAACTGGTTGAGTAGTTTTATTGCACCAAAACTGGCCTGGAAACTAAACATAATATATAGTTCAGAGAAGGACATTATTAGCTAACCAGCAGTATGCAGTAAAGTTGATGACTATGAGCAACAAGGAGACAAAAACAGATCTGTGTTATGTGAAATAATAATTAGCACATGGTTTACTGCAAAAATAAAATATGAAACAACAAACAGAAAACAACTAACCAAACCAAACATAACATGTGGAGCTCTCAAAGTAGTAACTAAACTTAGGTAGCTGTGGGGATTTAGGCTGGCAGATATAATTGCAGAGGTATGAGGTAAGTGAATAATTTTTTCATTAATATATTTGTGTGTGGTTTCCCTATCACTTGACTCAAATTGTCAAAAAAGTGTTTTTAGTGACAGCAAATGTTAGACCTAGAGAGAAATTCTGTGAAAGACATTATATTCAATTGGCTGGACTATTTTTTGCACAAAGCTAATGAGAGAAATGTGCAGATTGTATCAAAGCAATAGGATTGAGACTTGGCTAAGGCCTCAAGAAAAATTTTAACAATCATACTGATATAAATAGAGATTGTTTTAATTGCCACTCTGAAAATGAATGGATAAGATATGTATAATCATGTTTTAGAATACTTTTATTATCCTAGAGACTACATCATTTTCAAAATCATTCAGTGTCAAAGAAGTGGTACCAGGTATAAAGAAAATTGGTCTAGTAAATATTTCTAGGAAATGCATAAAATAGGTAGAATCCCATTTTTAGCAAATTGTGAGATTTGTATCAACTGTAACAGAGGAATATATTTAAGATTTCTAAATCCTAAATAATAAGATGAATACCCATTTACTCACCATCTGACTTAAGAAATAGAAAATAACCCATACTTATGAAGCCTTTTGCCCCAGCCAATCACATCTCTTTCTACAGATGTAACTGCTACTATAACTTTTTCTCTAGTTTTTCTTTATAGTTATACCACATATGTATCTATCCTTAAGCAGTAAATTATTTAGTTGTCATTATTTTAAGCTGAATATAAATATAATTATAACTATTTGTTTGCAGCTTGCTGTTTTTACACAATTAATTTTTTAATTATTATCATCCATGTTGATGCATGTAGCTGTAGTCATTCACTTTTCCTGCTGTATACTCCACCATTGTATACATATACCACAATTTGACTTATCCATTCTAATGTAGAAGGATATTTAGGTTGTTTCCAGTTCTTAGTATTATAAACAGTGTAATTATGAACATGTTTGTACATA
>NW_007726498.1:642658-644089 GCF_000696425.1 Galeopterus variegatus | reverse complement strand
GTAGCTATTTCACACAAATAGTTCTGCCTGCCCTGTTAGGGTGTCACTCTTGGAAGGCACAAGCCTTACCATATTTTATTTCTCACAGCCCCAACAGAGTATTGTACGTACATACAGTATTCAATAAATATTTGATTTATATAGTACTACCTCAAATTTAGTTTCACCATTGTTTTAAACCTTTTATATTCTTTTTTTATAGCTCATTTCAGCAGCCACGTGGCACTCCCCATTTGGATGAAGGTGAATATTGGTCCAACAGGCCATCCTCTTGTAAGGGCAAATCCCACCGACCTATCTTTGAGAACAGCATGGACAAGATGTACAGGAACTTATACAAAAAGGCCTGTAGTTCTGTTTCCCATACACAGGAAAGCTTCTGAGATCATCCACGATAAACTGCGTGTCTGTGTCAACTTCTCAATGAAAGCATTTGATGTGATCAATATCCGTATTCCTTTTTTTTTAAACAGGTGGTTCTAATTGAGTACAGTACTTACACTTGAATAAGTTCATTACTTCAAATGGTTAATTTTCATAGGAAAACCTTTATTATTATTATTATTGTTGTTGTTGTTATTATTATTATTACAGAAGAGTGTGCTGTGTTTCAGTTGTCAAAGCTCTGCAACACAATCACAACTTCCAGTCTGTGACAAGGATATTCTGTCATATATATCTCATATCACCATACAAATCCAAGAATAGCTTTTCTCTATAAATTTTCTTCTATTTTAATCACCTTGTAATTCTCTTTTCACCTGCTTGACTTAGCTTGTCTGGGTAAGATTTTAAAAATATTAACTCCCTTAAGGAGCTGGGGACCAGACACCCCCCCTCCCAGAACCAGGCACACTGAGCCAGCACCTTGGGGCCCGCTCAGGGACCCAAGGCATGGATCCAGGAACCAGACCCGCTTTCCAGAACCAGCCACACCGCACCAGTACCTCAGGGCCCACCTGGGGCCCCGGGTCATAGAGAAGGGGACCAGACCCCCTACCCCCGCTCACAACCAGGCTCACCACCAGTGCCTCAGGGGGGTCCTGGGGTATGGAGTCAGGGACCAGACCACCCTCCCATAACCAGGCACACCATACCACTATTTCAGGGCCTGCCCAGTGTCCCAAGGCATGGAGAAGGAGACCAGACCTCCCTCCCACATCCAGGCACACTGTTCCAGCACCTCGGGGCTCGCTCAGGGACCCAAGCCATGGAGTCTGGGACCAGACACTCCCCACAACCAGGCACACTGCCAGCGCCAAGGAGCATGCCAAAAACATCACCTCCATATGGGTGGCACAGCACAGCCAACACAATAACCATGGCCACTGCGAAAGCACTAGATGCCACAACCACCATGCAGATGGTCTACCAGCCACTGGAGTGCATTCACACAAGGAGAGTCACCAGCAGAGATAAAGAAAAGAAGAG
>NW_007726498.1:638713-640792 GCF_000696425.1 Galeopterus variegatus | reverse complement strand
ATTAAAGTGTGAAATTGATTGACTTATTTTTGTTAGGAGAAAATATATAATACTAGTTACCTAATAATAGAGATTTTTAACATCATATTAAGTGTTTTAGTATGACAATCTGTGATATATCAGAAAGGGCATCAGATATAGGGGTCAGGAGTTCTAGGCCTCTGTCCCATTGCTGCCATTTTCTAGCTGAGTCTCTTTAGTTCTCTGGTCCTTAGTTTCCTCAGTTATCAGATAAAGAGAACATAGTAGATCCCAAAGCATGTTTTTTGAACTGGGATCACTATTCTAGGAGATGGTTGTAGTAATGTAGATATAAGTATTTCATTGGTCATGTAAGTTTAGGAAAATCTGTTTACTACACACACACACCCACATGCACATACCTTAGAGTCATAGGTAGGATGACAGGAGTGAAAAGAAATGTTGTTAATGCTGGGACAGCACTTGCAAACTGGGACTGTCTCTGACAAACCAGGACATATAGTAACAACCATAGTCATGGTGAACATTAGCATTCAAGGTTTTAAGAAATCCTGGTATAAATCTGTTTGCTCTAGCATATAGTAGAGAGTCTGGTGTATAATTGATGCCTCTTAAATATTTATTGAATTGACCCAGAATTTCCTAGTCTAAATTGAGCATGTAAATTGTTATTTTGGCCACCACCACACTCTCCTCCAGTTCACAACACTCCCCCACCCCAAGTGAGATCCTCACGTACATGTGAACACATACTGTGGAAACGCTGGACTACATGATCTCTGGGTTACCCTCTGGCTCAGGTTATATGATGATGGTTTTCACAATAAGCTTTTGAAGGTCAACATTGAATAATGCTTTTTAAAAATTATATCCTCAGTGGAAATTACTGTAAACAGTTGCTGTTTGATGAAAAGAACAAATACGACATTCAAAAAAAAATATTTTACTATCACAGAAAATCTTTTGAGTGAATAAGTACCACAAAAATTACTTATTGCACCTATATCTTCCGTTGGCTATAACAAAGTCTACAAAAAGCAGGGCTCAAATGGGAACTTCAGAGACTGATATTCTGAAAGACATTTTCTTGTGAATTTGGCATCTCTGTGAAGGATGGGGGCAAATTCCCAGATATTTACCATCCTTGCNAAAAATATGTATAATCAATTTTGATTCAATAAAAATTTTTAAAAAATTAAAAACAAAATAAATATTAACTCCTTTAAAAAGATATACAGAAATGAATTTCCCAAGAATTAAAATCCTGTTTTAACTAATATTCTCTACTTTTTTCTTACTTAGAAAAGGCCATTTATATTTCTTATCTAATAATAAATAGCTTTTTAAAAAAGTTTATATAAGCATTCACTCCCCCTTTTTTGGAAGGACTATCTAAGTTACCTAAAGTGAATAACAGTTAACTAGAAATAGCAATATCTGTGTATGATCCAAAGTGTGAATAACTAATTTTTTTTTTTTTTTTTTTTTTCGTGATTGGCCAGTACAGGGAACCAAACCTTTGACTTTGGTGTAACAAGGCCGTGCTCTAACCAACTGAGCTAACTGGCCAGCCAGAATAACTAATTTTTGAAGATAGAATTCCTTGCCTGATTTTTTTCCTAGGGCCATTGCTTTTGGTGTGACCAGAATCAGAAAATAATAAGAGAATTATATTGTAATTTAGACTCTGTGGAATTTTCATAATTATCGTATAGCCTAAGAAGGTAGTATCCTCACTTTAAAGGACACTTGGAACAACAAAGGGAGTAAATATTTTAGCAAAATGCTTTTGATTGATAAAATAAGTTCCCCCTTCTTCACCCCAACACACACCTGAAGATATAAAGAAATAAGTTACCTCGTACTTATTTTAGAGTGAGGAGAGGGAAAGCAGAGAGAAGGAAATAAGTGAACTTAGTTTACAAGCTTGAAGAGATGACAAGATAATGTTTTCTCATTGATTCCATCTTTGTTTAATTCCACAGTTACATTTTTTAAAAAGAAAAAAATTCTACTTGAAATCCATTTAAATTGAAATTAAAGTGTGAAATTGATTGACTTATTTTTGTTAGGAGAAAATATATAATACTAGTTACC
>NW_007726498.1:635452-637349 GCF_000696425.1 Galeopterus variegatus | reverse complement strand
TTGTGAATTTGGCATCTCTGTGAAGGATGGGGGCAAATTCCCAGATATTTACCATCCTTGCCAATTGTCTATCTTCCATTCCCTAGGGGAAGGAGTGGTCTTTGTTGCTCTAACTATTACTGTGAGTTCTTTCGTTGTATTGTCTTTGAAAAGTAAACCTTTAAGTACTAATATAGTCTATTCTCATTTATAGAGGCAGTTGTTTATTCTCTTAACCTTTTTTATAAATTTCCCACAAATCTAGTTATAATTATGATTCTTTATATGAAAGATAAGCAGGCTTTTCTTCTTCTCTATAATGTTTGTTTTTTTCCTGGTAATTTTTAGGAAGGAAAATGTCAAATTCAACAAAGATGTGAATGTGAATCATTGGACAGAAAGTCTTCTCTGGGTCTACTGTTAGTTATATAACCTTGTTTAAGTCATTTATCCTTATTGGAGCTCAGTTTTCTAACTTATAAGTTGATGAAGGGTTTAACTTAGAATGATTCTTTAACATTTCAGTATTTCTATAATTGTATAATTGATTAACGTCAATAATCAGTGTCTTAGTTTGTTTTCTGTTACTATAACTGAATACCAGAGACTGGGTATTAAGAAAAGAGTTTTATTTCTTACAGTTCTGGAGGCTGGAAGTCAAAGATTAGGCGGCTGTATCTGATCCACTTTTGATGAGGGCGAGTAATATATGCCGAGAGCCCAACTGGCTTTTATCACTCCTGTGATAACCTGTTAATCCATTAATCCATGAATGGAATAATTCATTCATGAGGGTAAGCCCTCAATGACCTAATCACCTCTTAAAGACCCCACTTCTTAATACTGTTATGTTGGGAATTAAGTTTCATCATGATCTTCAGAGGGCACGAACATTCAAACCATAGCAATCATAAAGTCCTAGACAGCAGAGTTGTGTTTGTGACTTCAAAGATTAAGACTGTGATTAAAAATATGGAGCAAATAGAGAATTCTCACTGTTGTGTTTATTTATTAGTAATAGCTTTATTGAGTTATAATTCACCCTTTAAAAATATAAAATTAAGTGATTTTTACTATATCCACAGAGTTGTACAACAATAACCACTAGCTAATTATAGAATATTTTATCATTCCAGAAAAAATCCTATACCCATTCGCAGTCATTTCCCACTACCTTCTCCCCTCCACCCCCTGGAAACCAGTAGTCTGCTTTCTATATGTATGCCAATTTTGGACTTTTCATATAAATGGAATTATGCAATATGTGACCAATTGTATCAGCATCTTTTACTTAGCATACATTTTTAGGGTTCATCCATGTTGTTACACATATCAAAATTTTGTTTATTTTTATTACTAAGTCTATCGTATGAATATACCAAATTTTGTTTATCTGTTCAGTCGATGGACATTTGGGTTCTTTCCCCTTCTGGGGCATTATGAAATGCTGCTATGAACATTCATGTGCAAGTTTTTGTGTGGACATACAGTTTCACTTCTCTTGAGTATACACCTAGGAGTTGAGTATCTGAGTCATATGGAAACTCTATGTTTAACATTTTGAGGAGCTACCAAGCTATTTTCCAAAGTGACTGCACTGTTTTATACTTATCGTGTTCATTTTTATCTTGGAATCTTAGGCTAGTTACACATTGAAAACTGTGTTAAAAGTAGAGGATATAAAATTTTAAAACATATCCTTAGAAGTATGAAGAGTCTGTTGAGAGAGACAACAGTACATTTAAACATTTGCAGTGGTTTGGTGACTTCTGTGATATGAAAATGCGAAAACAAGAAGGATAAGTTTCTTCTAGCTCAATGAAACAGAACATGCAAAGGCATGAAAATGGGAGGGACCATAATTGTTCAGGAAACTCCACATGGTTTTTTTTTTTTTTTTTTTTTTTTTTTTTTTCTT